>NW_024412376.1:14046017-14086231 GCF_014898765.1 Herpailurus yagouaroundi | reverse complement strand
GCACCAGTATTTTGTACTCTGGCCCAGCAGGTGGCTAAGGAAAGCTTTGACCCCAGCTGGGAGTAGCCCACCAGTGTAATAAAAATCCAGCCAGACCCCAGTGAGGATGCCACAGCCTGTAATCCTCTGTGGGATCCGGGCATAAAAGAGGGGTGAAGGCGTTTCAGGAAGGTGCACTCCCTGCTGATGGTGGGGCCTTTGTGGGAAGGGAAGGAGCCAGTTTTCGGGAGGAGGGGGTAGAGGAGGAGCGAGGTTAAGGAGGGCACTGGCTTGCCTCCCCAGCTCTGCCCCAGTGCTTGATGGGGGTGTCACTAGCAGAGTGCAGGGTAGCCCATTGGCTCTGGGAGGCAGCTGGGCTCCTTCTGTCTCCACAGGGAGGTCCTGAGAGTGGCCTCCTTCTGCAGTGACAGCCCAGGAGTTCTGGGGGAGACTCAAAGGATCAGGAACAACAGGGTGGGGAATGCTAAAGAGCATGGCTTTGTGGAAAGGACCAAGGTGGGCAAGCCTTGCTCCCCTTCCTCTGACCCTCTTTTGTGGAAGGAAGCTAGAAGCATACCAAAGGCCAGAGCAACAGTAGGGCCCAATCCTTGTTCAGGAAAGCCTGGTGTGTCCACTGAATATGTGCACTGTGTCAAGCCTCTGCAGAGTCTCCTAATCCGCAGGAATTGCAGAAAGCTGGGTGCCAAGCAAGGGCCGAAGGGAGGCTTTGGGGGTCACTTTTTCATGATCTTCTCCCAGGCTGCAAGTTGAACCGCACTTTACTTCAGCTCAGATTTGATATTTGCTGGCGATCTTAACTGAGTGCCTTCTAACCTTGCCTGACTCTTGCTCCTGCTGTTGTAACACGGTACCAAGTGATCGCACATTATTTGAGTCCCACCTCGGCTACGTGAGATGTTCTGGATCTTGTCAGCAAGACCTTACAAAGAGTGAAGCTAGACTTCACAGACACCATCCCCCCAAGCAAGGGCGGACCAGCTTTCTAAGTTCAGAGGAAACCATCTCCTCAAATTTCCTATACCCAGCTCACTGCTCCTGGCCACACAGCAGAACATTCTGGCTGTGGAAGGGGCTGTCTCTGTTCGCCAAGCCAGAACTGCGCCGGTCTGACCTCTGGCTCCCCTCCACCTGGGGTCTCTGGACATTCATTCCCTCCCGGGTCTTAGCAGAGGGGGCAGGCAGGCAGGGGCATCCTCGGTTGGGTTCAGTGAACAGTGACTCTCTGGCCAGCTGGCTCCTTCCTCATCCTGCTGCAGAGGGCAAGGAGCACGTGCTTCTGCCGACTTTGACCGAGGCAATGAGGCTGCAGACTGAGTAGCACCCGGGGAAACAGTGGAACTCACATGGACTCCTAATGAACTATTACAGAGTAAGCCCCCGACTAATTAATGCACATTAAAGCTTCTCTATCTCCCCATTAAGCCGACAGGGCTTATTCTTGTTTACATCTTCTTTGATTGTAAGATTCCCTTTGAACTTGATGGTCAGAACTCAGGGTGGGGAGCCGTAGGGAAAGGAGAGAGAGAATCCAGGCTGAGCAAAGTTGCCACCAAGGGCTCACCGGAGCCTGCTGACTCGGGAATTCCTGGGATGGAACAGCCCCGGGAGAGGAAGCAAGGCAAGATGCATTTAATTTCTTGATTAAAACGAGTTAAATGACCACAATTTTGATGTGTAATCAAATCCTATTTGAAATACACTGGGCCAAATATATTTGTGATGAACTGCTGTGCAGATAACGGAAATCATTTCAATAAAACCCTCATCCATACTAAGACCTTAATCAAGGGATAACCTATTTGACATTGGATCACAGAGGACTGTGTGATTCTGCCCCTGCAGGAATAGATTTATTCCATTTGTGTGATTAATGCATTAGCAAGCTGAGGTCATGATGAAGTTAAAGTCCACCTTCTGGATCTCTGTGGCACTTTCCAGTTTTTTAGCTTCCTTGGGAGCAATGGTCTTTAACTTTTGTTTTTTAATTTTTTAAGTTGATTTATTTCTGAGAGAGAAAGGAAGTGAGGACGGGACAGAGAGAGAGAGAGAGGGAGGGAGGGAGAGAGAATCGCAAACAGGCCCCACACTGTCAGCACAGAGCCTGACATGGGGATCCATCTTACAAACCATAAGATCATGACCTGAGTCGAAATCAAGAGTCCAACACTTAACTGAGCCACCCAGGCGCCCCGGGAGCAATGGTTTTTAAAGTGTGATTCTCATGCTTTTCTCAGTAATTTTCACTTTTCCCAGAATCTGGTCTTCTGTTCATCAAACCGATGCCAATTTTGAGGTCAGTGTAGCCTAGAAAGTGGGGGCTACTCCCCTCCCTACCCCTAGAGGTTCCCTGTGGTACTGTTACCTAGACTTATTGGTTTCGAGCTTACCCAAAGTTTTGCCCTGGATGGGCTTTGTCCCGAGTAACCACAGACCACTGTTTTTCCTTCATGATTCTTTACCAATGGTCAATAGACATTTTGTTGGTTTCGTATACATCTCTTATTCTACCACCCTCAGGCTCCTCACATGTGAGATGGGGATCATATTGGCTCCATTCTCCTTCCCAAAGAGGTTGGCAGCTCCAATGGGCAGACGGTGCCCGAAGAGGCTGGTGTAAACTGCAAAGTACTGCCAGATAACCGTGACCTCTGGTATTATGGCGTTCCTTCCAGGGGTCTTCTCTTTCTGACTAGGTTATATGCTTTTTGTGGACAGGGGCTCTCTGTCTCCTCCTCCAAACCATTTCCTGGCACAGACCAAGGCTCAACAAAGACTTCTTGACTGACTAGCTGGATAGACTGGAAGTGGGTTGTACAGATGGGTCTGGAGACCAGCCAGGGGTGCCCGCCCATCTTGTCACCGGGACGAGGAACGTGGGCAGACTCAAACTGGTGGCGGCCACTCACTTTACGTCTTCAGGGTTCTGATTACTCCATTCCGCGGAGAGAAATAGATAGTTAAACTGTTAAAATGAGCCCAATAATCAGGCCAGTGGCATTGTAAAAGATACCTCTTTTGACATGTTCTGATTTCTTTTTTCCTCTCTTTTTACCCTCCTCTTAAAATCTGTCCTTTCTTATAAAGAGACAGATCCCTGATTTGGCATATGCTGTAGCTTGGACAAATTACGTGAGAAGAGATCTCTTTTTGTTAGTTTGCTTGGACGCTGTCTTATTATGGGGACTGAGATGACTGGAGAGGCCCAAGCTCGTGTAATTAGGCAGAGAACAAAAATTACATGTCAATTAAAATATGCAAGTGGGCATTTTTCTTGCTTTTTGAGGTGGGTCTCTGCAAACATTTCAGGATGTTGCTCATTCATGGACGGACGCAGGTCTCAAGCACGCACTCTCTAGGGGTATTTGGGATTCTTTCGTGATTATTGAATTTTATTTTTTATTTTTTTTCTTTCTTGGTTTTTCTGACAAAATGTTCCATGGTACTTTGTAACAAAATTCAAAGTGTGTAAATTAAAATCATATTATCTTCCTTCTTCCTACCTCCTCTCCTGGCTCCCCTCCCCGCCTCCCGTCCCTGAGGTGACTGCTATTAACTCTCGGTGTGATGGCAACTTCCAGACGATTTTATATGTATGCTTAGTCAAACTCATATGCAGATACACAGATTTTATTGAACCAAAATGAGATAGCAGGAGGCATAGTTTTCTGCAGCTTTTTTCACCGTGGACATTTCTCAAGTCAGAAATAGAGATCTATTTCATTATTTTTAATAGCTGCGTTTACTCGATGGCTTGATATAACCGTAATGAAACACTCTGGTGCTGCACCAGGCTCTATTCATTTACTGGTAGACATTTAGGTCAGACCCCACCCCCACCTCCAACACACGCACTTCCTTCTGCCGTTACAGGCCGGCTCAGAGATGCCCACGCTCGGCTGTGTGCACTGGGTATCTCTCGCTCAGAAGTTACTTTTCTGATGGGGAGGAGGTGTTTGTGCCCTGTGAGTAGGTGGCTGGAAATCAGTCTTGGGTCTTCATGTCCTTTTCCCTGATCCCAGAGGAGCAGAGCTCCGATGGCAAAATGGTGTTTTTAAGGCCCACGGGTGCCCTGTTTCTCTGGCCTTGTTCGCTCTCCTTCCACCAGAGTCATCCTGCTGTGGCCCCTGTGCTCCTTTGCCTTGGCCATCAGAAGGTATGCTTGGCCATTAGCCTAGGTTGGTTGGACAACTCATGGGGACAGGGCCCTGATGGGAAGGTCTCTTTGCCTTGGGGATTGGATAAGAAGGCTGGTGTCCACGCTGTGGTCCCGCAGCTATACGGCTGGAGGCCTGCAGGGCTGGCTGGGTGGATATCCCCTTCCCTTCTCACCATCCCTGGCATGCCAAGAACCCCCAGACGGGCTCTTGGTGGCCAACTGCTAGGATCCTCCTGGATCGCCATTGAGACTAGCCTTTACCCCTATCCTGAGGTTGTCCTCTGTCAGGCAGGGACTGAGTGGCCCTGCACCTATCAGCCGTGAGGTGGAGGAAAAGAAACAGGTGTTGTATCAGAAGACACTGAGGTGGTGACCCTTGTTAGACAAGGCAGTGGTCAGAGAAAGCACATGTCAGCTGAGGGAAGAGAAGGAGCCAGCGCGAGATGTGCTCTGCAAAGCATGTTCTGGGAACGGTCATGCAGGGCCTACAGCAGAGAGATCCTTCAGCCAGGGACATGCGGCAGCTCTGGGACCCGGTGGCAGGGTGGCACTGGACAGTGAGAGAGGGGACAGTGGCAGGAGAAGAGTTGCAAAGGGGGCTGGACAGACACCGGGGAGAGCCAACGCACCCACATCCTTGCCTTAACACATTGTCAGGTACTGAACTTCTCATAGGGCAAAACTACCTCATTTGGGGGACCTCGGGGATGGAGGCAGAAAAACATACTTGTGTTCACTCGGAGGCAAGAGTGCTATGGCGAGACCGGTCAGAGCACCATCAAGGGCTGGCGTCACCCATGTGGTGGGAGCAGGGCAGGCAGCACAGGGCTGGCCCATGAGGGAGGCCGCTGGGACCTGCAGACACACTGGGGGTACATTTCTGGCAGAGGGAGCTCTGCACTAACGTTCAGAGGCTTGGAGCAGGGACAGGTGTGGGGAACAGCAGAGAAAGGCGTTTGGAGCAGAGACATGTGAAAGTGGAAGCGTCAGGCCAGGCCTAGAGCAGGGAGCCTTGAAGGCTGAGATGTGCACTCATTTCCATAGGAAAGAGGATGGGGCAAGCTGTTTGTTTCTGAGCTTGTTTGGGAGATAATAGAGGCCTGTGTGCCTTGTTTGGTGTGCTTGTGGCTGTGTGATTCGGTAGCTTATTTCACTCCATCAGGATTTAGGGTGTGGCAGTCTAGCCAGGACCCTGTCTTGAACTGCAAATGGGCAGGCCTGGGAGGTCACCAGGGTACCACCTGTCACCAGCTTCAGGCCCTCACAGAGTGGAGGGCTTAGTAGGGATGGCCAGAGTGGGGCCCGCCAGCCAAGGTCACACAGAGAACCTGGGGTGGGAGGGCCTTCAGCACGACCCTCCCTGTAGCTAGAGAACATTCTCTGAGCAACGAGATAGAAGGAAAAAACAAAAACAACTGGCAATCTGATCAGTGTTCCATGTTGGGCACTCTAGAGTCCCAGGACTCACGGGAAGGGAGTTGTGACATCTGGGTCCTGCGAAGACTGCCCCATCCTACCCACTGGTTGAGGCACATGCACTTCCTTCCTCCAACCGTTCCTTAGAACCGCAAGTTACCTCAGGGTGCCTGGTGACAGGAAATAGCCTGCCCTCACATGTGGTCAGAAGCATGGTGGCATAGTGGAGAAAGCGCGGGTAGAAAAGGCAGACCTCATCGTGGTCTGGATTCTGACGTCAGGATTCCAAAGCTGCGTGGCCTTGGAGAAGTAGCTAGAGCTCTCTGGGCCTCATTTCCTCATTTAAAACAGTGGCAATAATCCCCAGGCTGGCAATGCTGATTAAAGTTGGCGACGTCAATAAAGTCTCAGGGTGCACAGTAAGAAATTCGATAAGAGTCAGTTCTCTTTTCCCTCTGGAATTCCTTCCCCGACTTTATCCTTCCAAATGAAAGTTTTAAAATAGGCCTGTCTTCCCAGTAGACTCGGTGAGACTCAATAAATCCTAGAGTGAGGTACCAAGAGGATTGCAGAATACGTTTCCCCAGCGAGCCTTAAGAATGCAGGTGTCTGGACTGGCTTGGGGTCAAGCTCAAGGTCAATGGTGAGGCCTGTCCACCTGAGGGTAAGTGCTGTCCTCGCACCTGCCCCTCGCACCCCAGGGCAGCGTGGTGGCCAGTGCAGTTGAACACTGCGAGACTGTTCCCAAATTCAGCTTCTCGCCTTTGAATCCCTGGGGTCCTGATTCTGAGAACAGGCTAAGCGTGTGAGGGTTCCCCCTCCTTTAATTTTAGCAGCAGCAGACTACTTTGTGCTGACACAGATTGCAGCGGTTGCCATGGGGACCAGAATCTGTGCCCAGATTCTTTCTGGAACTGGGAAGGCAGAGTGGGGCTCCCCCAGAGAGGTTGGAGGGTTTCTACTTTATAGAGGGAGCTGGAGGGAAGGAGAGCCACAAGCCTCTTCCTTGGCTGTTCCAGCTGCTTCAGTCAAAGGTGACCCAAATGAGACTGAATGTGGAAGGTCACCACCTCCTGGAGATTTGCCCCTCAGTGCCTTGGGGCCCTTCCTCAGGTACCCAGAGAAGCATTGACCCTCACCCATCGCCTGGAGCCACCCAGCTTCCTCCCACACTCTCCTCCCGGAGCTTGGTGAGAAAGAAGATGAACTGCTCACCTGGGTCCGTGGTCCTTTATCCAGACCACCTGGCACCAGTTGTGTTTTGGAGTTCAGAGTTTTGGGGGTTTCAAAAGGGGATGTGGCACGTATGTGTAGATTGTGTGACTCCGTCAGTGGGATTCCGGGCAGCACCTCGTAATCAAATGCACGAATGTTTCTGGGGCAAAGCACAGGAATGTGCACACACATAAAGATTATAAATAACCTCCTGTCGGTTCAGGGCAGATCTCCCTGCCAGGAGTTATGAAAAAGCTTCTGGCATCTCGAGCTTTTTGGATTTGGGAGTTGTGGATAAGGGGTTGTACTTCACAGCTATTTCTATTTTGTCGGCAGTTTTACATTTGTCATCGTGTTTTATTCTCCAGCAACCCCGGGCATTACTACATCTATGTAACAGATGGGAAAAGTGGGTCTTAGGGTAAGGGACTTCTAGGGTGACAGCAAGCAAGTGCCAGTGCGGACTGGATGCATACACCCAAGTTCCAGTTTCTTTCAGGTACACTGGGTCTTACGGAATTTGGAAAAGAAACGGTTTGCCTCCAAATAATAATGATGATGATGGAAACAACAACAATACTAGTAGGTGGCATTGCTGGAGCACTTAGGGCAAGCCGGGGGTCATGCTAAGTCCTTCTGGGTGAAGCCCTCAAGTAGCCCCGCTACTCCCCTGCACCATGGTCAGGCCCATTTCACAGATGATGTAGCAGCACGTGCAGATGAGGTGATTTGTATAAGGGGCACAACTGGTCCATGGCAGGGCTGGGACATGAACTGGGGCCTCGGTGATGCCAGAGCCTCTGGGCCCACCCTGTGTTTACTGCCAGAAGCTAATGATGTTTGAGAGCAGATGGTCTCACAATCTGGTATAAACTTCTGGTCGCCACGAGGGGCATATGTAGTTGCTCTGGCTGGACCAACAGAAGTACCCAAGCCTGGTTTTGAGGTTTTGAGAAATCACAGCGCTGTGTGCACCCTCCCACCCCTAAAATCTGTATGTTGAAGCCCTAACCCCCAATGTGATTGTATTTGGAGATGGAGCCTTTGGGAGGTAATTAGGATTAGACGAGTTCGTGAAGGTAAGGGGACTGTGTTGGGGCTGGTGCCCACAGAGAAGAGGCCATGTGAGCATACACTGAGATGGTGGACATTTACAAGCTGGGAGAAGAAACCTTTCTTCCCAGCTCCCTGACCTTAGACTTACAACCTCCGGGACTGAGAGATGAATGTCTGTTTAAGCCACCCAGTCTGTGGCACTTTGTTACGCAGCCTGAGCTAACTAAGACACACAGAGATAGTTTCCCATCCTGAGTTCTTCCTCTGCATCCATCCTGGACTGTGGTAGGTTCTGCTGTGGGAGGATGCCACCCAGATGGGGATGGAGGTGTGTGAGAACAAAGCTATCCATTTCTCCATTTTTATATTGGGCACTGGTCCTTATCCCGGAATATCAGGCTTATCCTGGACGGTCTCCTCCACCCTCCACTTGGGGGACCCCAGAGGCCCAGCAGCAGCCTAGGTCCGGCCCACTGCTGGCGTTAGTCAATCATCAAATCTTAATGTGGGGATAATACACCCTTTATATCCAAATGAGGAGCCTAGGGTCAAGGGTTGGGTTACTCACTTGAAGGAGGCACAGCCAAGAGGGGCTTGAGTTCTATCTCACCAATCCTAGTGGGTCCTGAATGATGCCTCACCCACCTCTCCCATCTCTTTTCTTCCCTCCCAGTCTCATGGCCAACACATGGTGCAGGCCCTGTGCTCTGAGCCCCTTGCTTGGTGTCCCTACCCTGTGCTCCCATCCCCCTACAACTGCCAGAGCAAACTTCTCATTTGGTGTTCATGCTATTCCCTTGACCTATGCTATGGATTGAATTGTGTGTGTCTTTCATATGTTGAAGTCCTAATTCCCGATGTGGCTGTGTCGGAGAGGAGGCCTTTGAGGAGGTAATTGAGGTTAAATGAGGTCATAAGGGTGGAGCCCTGATCTGGTGTCCTCATATGAGAGGAATAGACACCAGAGGTCTCTCCCCCCTCTCTCTGCCACGTGAGGACACAGGGAGAAGGCAGCCATCTGCAAGTCAGGAAAAGGGCTCGTACCAGAGCCTTGTTCCTGCAGGAAGCTTCACTTTGGACTTTCCAGCTTCCAGAACTATGAGAAAATTAATGTTTGTTTTTAAGCCACCCAGGGTATGGGCTTTTGTTATGGCAGCCCGAGCTGACTACCACCACCTGAATTCCTTTCCCCCAAACCTGTGTGTAAGCACTTCTTCTGAGACCCAGGTCAAGACATCCCCCAGTAGGAATGCTCCTACTTCTGAGCTCTTGTCCACTTGTGTTAAAAAGAACACTGACATAGTAGCCAAAAGGTGGAAGTAACCCAAGTGTCCATTAACAATGAATGGATAAACTGAACGTGTTTGATTCATACTACGGAATATTACTCAGCTTTTAGAAGCAAGGAAATTCTGACACACCCTACAACGTGGATGATCCTTGAAAACATTATGCTACGTGAAATGAGCCAGTCACAAAGGACAAATACTATTTGGTCCCACTTTATATGAGGTACATAGAGCAGTCAAACTCATAGACACAGAAAGTGGAATGGAGGTTGCCAGGGACTGGGGGAGGGGGAATGAGAAGGTTTTTTTTCCCCCCTTAAGTGTTTATTTTAAAGAGAGAGACAGGGACAGAGACAGAGAGAGAGGGAGAGAGAGAGAGAGAGACAAAACATGAGCAGGGGAGGGGCAAAGAGAGAGGGAGGGAAACATAGAATTTGAAGCAGGCTCCAGGCCTCTGTCAGTACAGAGCCCGATGCAGGGTTCAAACCCACAAACCGTGAGATCATGACCTGAGCCAAAGTCGGACACTTAACCAGCTGAGGCACCCAGGTGCCCTGGAGTTTTGTTTTGTTTTTTTAAGTTTATTTATTTATTTTGAGAGAGGGAGAGAGAGAGAGAAAGAGAAAAACAGAGCAGAGGAGGGGCAGAGAAAGAGAGAGGGAGCACAGGGCAGGCTATTTGAGCTCTTGGAATGTGGCTGGTCCACACAGAGATATGCTGTGAGCCTAAAGCACACATCAGACTTCAAAGACAGGTTGCAAGACAAAAAATATAAAATATGTCATGAATAACTTTTTATTGGTTACATGTTGAAATGATCATTGGATATAATTGGGTTAAATATATTATTAGCATTAATTTCAACTTTCTTAAATTTTTTATTGTGGCTACTAGAAAGTTTAAATTTATATATGTGAAATATAAATTTGAATGATATATGTGAAAAAGCACTTCCATAGATGGTGCACATTTGTGGCTGTCATTATGTTTTAGTGGATGGTGTTCTAGGTGGGGGTTGCTAAGCTGAGAGCAGGCCTGGCATGGTCTGGGATGGAGAGAAGGCCAGAGTGGGGAGGACACAGTGAGGGAGGGCCTGAGAGGTGCAGAAACTCAGGATTTTTTTTAAAGCTCATTTATTTATTTTGAGAGAGAGAGAGAGAGAGAGAGAGAGAGCAGCATGAGCAGAGGAGGGGCAGAGAGAGAGGGAGAAAGAGAATCCCAAGCAGGCTCTGCACTGTCAGCGCAGAGCCCGAGGCAGGGCTGGACCTCATGGACCTCGAGACCATGACCTGAGCCGAAATCAAGAGTCAGACACTTAAGCTTAACTGACTGAGCCACAGGGTGCCTGCAGAGACCCGGGATTTTGAGTGGAGGTGTAACTTGGGGCTGGTGATGTCCTGCCTCGGTCAGCTTGAGCTGCCATAACAGAGTAGCACAGACTGAGTGGCTTAAACAATAGTCGTTTATTTTCTTGCAGCTCTGGAGGCTAGGAGTCCAAGACTAAGGTAGTACAGATTTAGTTTCTCCCGAGGCCTCTCCTTGACTTGCAGATGGCCTCCTTCGTGCTATGTCCTCACATGGCCTTTGCTGTTGGCACACATCCCTCGTGTCTCTCTGTAAGGACACCAGTCGTACTAGATTAGGGCCCCCCTTATCACCTGATTTAACTTTAATTACCTCTTAACGGTCCTATCTCCAAATAGAGTGATTTTGAGGGTTAGGACTTCACTAAATTTTTTGTGGGGGCACGCAATTCAATCCATAACGTAGCCTTAACAGCCATAGTGTGTTTTGTTTTGTTTTGTTTTTTGTTTTTTTTTTTTTCTGCCGGCTAGCGTGATGGAAGGTTGCTTTGGGGTAGGACTCTTCCTGACTCTTCTTCCTGTCCCCAGCTTGAGCACACGGTCAGTAGTGGGTGGTCCCAAACTCCTTGCTGTGGGCCCTGGACATCTCCTCCCCCCACCCCCACCCCAGAACCTTCTAGGAAGCTTTCCGTGGTCTTACTGAGACCCCCTGTATGCTGGTCCCCGAAGTCCAGGACCCCATATAATTCTCTCAGCCACCTTGAGGATGGGCCATGGTTCCCCACACTTTCCAGTGGTGCTTGAAGAAATGCAGGAATATGCCCAGGGTCCCACAGTGATTGGAGGCCATGCTAAGCCCATCAGACCCTGAGCCTCTCTTCTGACCTCTGTGTGGTGCTGCTTAGGCTTCCTGACAGTTGGACACAGCTTTCCAGTTTTTGAAGGATCAAGTGAGTCAGACTATTACTTGTAAACGACTGGACTTTCTTGTCCCTATGGCCTGAGAGTCAAGGTTGCAGTGGGTAAGTGGACATTCCCGTGCCCATCCATTCATGGGCGGCGAACACCTGTGCTGACCAAGTCCTGGGTCCTGTCTGGACTTAGCCGAACCCTTTCTAACTGACCCTGAGGCTCTCACCTTAGTGCCCTGGGGGCACTTTACTGTCATTATTGTGTTTTGGCTTCAATTTATAGCTTAGAATTGAATCTCAGCGAGGTGAGGGAGCACAGTCACATGGCTAGTGAGACTCACCCAGTCGCTGGCCTACGTCCAGCCTGTGTGCTCTCTTGAGTGTCCCGTGATGATGTGGTAAAGGTCAGGCCGGTGGCCTGATGGTCAGGACATGTGGGTTCAAGTCATTTTTTACAACAAAACTAAACATTAAAACAATTTTTGATAAAATACAAGTAACATAAAATTTACCATCTTAATCATTTTTTAATGTTTATTTATTTTTGAGGGGGGGAGGGGCAGAGAGAGAGGGAGACACAGAATCTGAAGCAGGATCCAGGCTCCGAGGTGTTAGCACAGAGCCCAACATGGGGCTCGAACTCACAAATCGCGAGATCATGACCTGAGCCAAAGTCAGACACTTAACCGACTGAGCCACCCAGGCTCCCCATCTTTAAGAAGAACTTTTTAATGTTTACTTATTTACCATCTTAATCATTTTTAAGTGTACAGTTCAGTGGTGTTAAGTTCATTCACACTGTGCTGCAATGAATACCATCCAGCTCCAGAACTCTTTCACCTTGCAGAACTGAAGCTCTGTACCCATGAAACACTAGCTCCCCATTTCCTCTTCCCCAGCCCCTAGCAACCCACATTCTGCATTCTGTCTCTATGAACTGACTACTCTAGGTCCCTCATGTCAAGTGGAGTCATAGAGTCCTTGTCTTTTTGTAACTGGCTTCTTTCACTTGGGTTCATCTGCTTTGCAGCACATGTCAGGATTGCCTTCCTTTTTAAGACATTTGAATGATAGTCTGTTGTATGGATATGCAGCATTTTGTTTACCTATCTCTCTGACAGTGGACGTCTAGTTTGCTTCCACCATTTGGTTATTGTGAACAGTGCTGCCGCGAACGCGAGTGTGCAGATATCTCTCGGGTGTCAAGTCACCTTGTTAATCGATGCACTGGGAACAATAATACCTGCTCTGCCTCCCTCCTGGGACTCTCTCAAGGATAAAGCTGTGAATATGTGTGGAATGTCTTGTGAAGTGTGAAGTGCTGTCTGATGTGGGGAGCAGGGTCATTAGAGTCCTTCCTGTCCTCCACCTTGATGGGAAGAGTTAGCTTTCACCACGAAAGTACAAACTGGGAATATTTTTCTTAAATCCCAACCCTAGAGGGAATTTATTTGGCAGAAGAAGACACTGACCTAAGGCCCTAGTTAAAGGGACTGGCCTAGGGGCGCCTGGGTGGCTCAGTCGGTTAAGCGGCTGACTTCAGCTCAGGTCATGATCTCGCGGTCCATGAGTTCGAGCCCCACGTCGGGCTCTGTGCTGACAGCTCAGAGCCTGGAGCCTGTTTCAGATTCTGTGTCTCCCTCTCTCTGACCCTCCCCCATTCATGCTCTGTCTCTCAAACATAAATAAACGTTAAAAAAAAAAAAAAATTAAAGGGGCCGGCCTAGAGAGCTGCTTCAAGGCCAGGCTCTTCATCTGTGCCCAGTCTCTGTTTACTTCCCAAGTAGGGTCGAGCAAGGAGAACTTGGCTGAAATCTTCAGTCAAGGGACCCGTGGATGGTGGATGGACCTACCATCTTCTTTCCAGAGCTCAAGTCTTAGCAGGCTTCTTTCACTTCCACTCCCAGACATGACGGGCCACCTTATAGGAGCCTTTGCAGGGCTGGGGCAGCATTGAAGTGGTCCTCCTCTCCCGTCTCTGCCTTTCTCAACGCCTCAGCTCCCCAGGATGGTGCCACTGGCCATGTCCTGTGGCCATTTGGAAACTCTCCTGTTCCCAGGCTCTGCTCTGAGTCCAGGACTGGCCTGTCACCCAGTGGGAACACTACTGTGGTTTCTACTGAGCCTCCAGTGGTTTTTCCCAGTCCTTTGTCACCTTCCTGCCCTCATCCTGGGTCTCAGCACTGCTTGTTCTCATCCTACTGCCAAAAGACTGCTGCTTACAGAGGCTCAGCTGGTTAAAACTTCATTATGGAACATTCCTTATCTCCTCGCTGGGGTCTGGCATGCAGCTTCGACTTGACAATTTCTCCTTGGCACCCAGGGCCCCGAGGCTGTCCTGGCTCACCGCCTATGTAGCATGTATCACTCCACCATACTTCCGCCCATCTCCCACACTGGACTGTGAGCTTCCTGGGGCAGGGATGCTGTCCCCAATGCCTAGCATCGCTCTGGTACAGAGCAAGTGCTCAGAGCATGTTTGCTGATGGAATATGTAGGGCTCTCCTGCTAGACTGTCCTCTCCACAGCAGGGCCTGTGACTCAGTAATCGCCTGCATCTCTTTCTCCATCCCCCACATCTGGAAGAATGCCAAGACCCAAGAAATGATTGACTGAATAAATGAATGAATCATGAGGCAGGAGGCTCCATCAACCCAGGGCAGGGCTGGGCAGTGCAGCTGGGTGGACCTTGTTGTCACATCATCAGCGTCACTAGATTGAACAATTACTCTGTTATATGTGACTGTGGGCCATGGGGCCGTGGGGCGCTGCCAACATGGGGAGACCTGTGGTGGGAGAAAGGGCATATGAGACACAGGGCCCGGCTCAAGCAAGACTTCTGCTAACCATAGCTCTGGGTCCCCTGGCTTCTTACTTTCCGCTTGGCTGGAGCTGACAGAGCATGCCTGTTGCTGCGGCCATGTGGGTGCCTCAGGGATAGGACATTTGAAAAGCTATCCAGGCTCTTGTTGTCCCAAGAATAGACAACACTGCTTTTTTTTTTTAATTTTTTTTTCAACGTTTTTTATTTATTTTTGGGACAGAGAGAGACAGAGCATGAACGGGGGAGGGGCAGAGAGAGAGGGAGACACAGAATCGGAAACAGGCTCCAGGCTCTGAGCCATCAGCCCAGAGCCCGACGCGGGGCTCGAACTCACGGACCGCGAGATCGTGACCTGGCTGAAGTCGGACGCTTAACCGACTGCGCCACCCAGGCGCCCCGACAACACTGCTTTTTTGAAGAGTCTTGTCTTCAACAACAAAAAGTCTGTAATTCCTAACCTGCCGTGATATCATTTATCTCTCTTCTTTTTATCTCTCTTCTTTAAACTAGCCAAACAGACTGCTAGGTATTTTCTGCGTGTCTGGTTTGTTTTCTGGTGGTGCTCTGGAACCTGTCGCCTGGGCTCCTGGCCTATCGAATGGGCATTAGAGCTCCAGGTCACCCGTCTTGGAGCAGCTCACCAGTGGGTGCCTGGATTGGACAGTTCCCTCGGGGCTGTTAGCTTTCCTCTGGAGCTTTAGTTTCCCTGGAACTCCTTGCTCCACCCTGGTCCCTTTCCATCTGCCAGAGACCAAGAGAACAGCCTCTTGGCAAGGGTTTCTACTTCTTAATCCATTTTCACAACCTGTGATTGAACTATGTGCAATGCAGGCATCAGAATTCAGTAGCATCTTTTAATTCTCTATTATTGATGAAAATTTTTGGACTGGAAAGAAAAACTGGTTTGGGGATTGATTTTCGTCAGTTTAACTCATCTTCGGTATCGATCCGTGCATATCTTAGAGTGAAAGACTAAATCTGGGCTGTTTCAGGTGAATGGGGAATGTTATTGCAGAGCATCTAAATTCAGGGTACACTTACAGCATAGGATCACTGTCACCATAGGGTGCCTTTTACAATAGTCCTCCACGTACTGGGATGCTTGCCCCAGGTTTGAGGTCTCTGAATTACCCTTCTAATCCTCTCCCACCCCAACCCAATAGACTACCTGACACACAGTTGGCTCTTAGCCAACATTTGTTAAGCACGTTTGTTTAAACACAGTCTCCAGAGTTCATAACAGCCCTTAATTATTATTCATCAGAAGGGAATCACAATACTCAAATCGTGCACGTACGTATGAATTCCATAGGGACAAGGATTCTGGGAAATGTACTGGATATTAATCATACAAGATGATGAACAATTACTCTTCTCAGGAAAATACAGATAGGACCCTAATTTCAGAATATGCTAATCGAAGTTTCCTTTAGCATGTGGCAGCAACTTTAGCAGACAGCTCCTGGCACAATCCAAATATATTGTGGCCACAGCTGTCCTGACCTCTGATCACCAATGTCCTCCTACCCCTACCCTGACCACACAGGTTGTTGCCTGGTGGGTATGTCCCACTCTCCCTCTGCCCAGAGTCCCAGGGCAGGCTTGGGGATGCACAGAGTTTCTTCCCTGTTTCTCCACTCAACATGAAACCTAGGGACAGAAATTCTGATTTGACTCTTGGCCCCACTAGTGCAAGACTCACCTTGAGCAAGTCCCAGAACCTCTCTCTGGGCCTCCAGGCCCCCTTGTGAATGTGGTTATTGAGAGTTGTCCTCCTGATTCTCTGGTGGACATTTCTAGAATGCAAAGAGGTGGGGTATGTGAGGGACACCTGGGTGGCTCAGTCAGTTAAGCGTCTGACTCTTGATTTCTGCTCAGGTCATGATCTCACAGTTCGTGGCTTTGAGCCCCACATCGGGCTCTGTGCTGACAGCACGGAGACTGCTTGGGATTCTTTCTCTCTCTCTCTCTCTCTCTCCCTCTCTCTCTCTCTCAAAGTATGTAAATAAACATTAAAAAAAAAGAGGTGGGATATGTGAAAGGACAGTGTTGGCTGTAAAGGTCATTTATTGTCATTGATGTCATCAGCTGGCTGGATGTTGCAGACTTATGTGGGGGCAGAGCCACCCAAAGAGTTCACTGCTTCTGAAGAAACATTCTGGGTTAACTCACAAAGTGGCTTTCAGACACACTGTGTTAAAAAGCAGAGTGCTTTCTCTGTATTCACAATCCATATTTTTATCTTACTCTTCTGCATTTTAAGGTTTTCAGAGGGAGGGAACAGATGCCACATCTGGTCTGATTTTCTTGGCATAGTGCATATATTCAGCGGAGACTTAATATTAGGAAAGGAGTCATGAATTCCCTGTGATGTTAACAGAGGGTATACACATGGACTATTGCCCACTGGAGAGAGGGGGCTGGGCCACCTTATACTTCCTTCTTGAGTCCCAGCCTGACCTTGGGCCTGTTAGTCAGCCAGAGCATTTTTAACAAAGTACCACAGATTGGGTGGCTTCAATGGCAGAAACTGCTTTTCTCAGTTTTGGAGTCTAGGAGTCCAATATCAAAGTGGTTTCTCCTGAGACCTCCTTCTTTGGCTTGTAGATGGCCCTCCCTGAGTCCTCACATGGCCTTCCCTCTGTGTGTGTCTGTGTCCTAATTTCTCCTTCTTATAAGGACACCAGTCATATTGAATCAAGGCCCATCCCAATGACCTCATATTAACTTAATTTCTTCTTTAAAGGTTCTATCTCTAGGGGTGCCTAGGAGGCTTAGTTGGGTAAGCATCTGACTTTGGCTCAGGTCATGATCTCAGGGTCTGTGGGTTCGAGCTCGACGTCGGGCTCTGTGCTGATAGCTCAGAGCCTGGAGCCTGCTCCAGATTCTGTGTGTGTGTCTCTCTCTCTGCCCCTCCCCTGCTTGTACTCTGTTTTTCTCTCTCTCTCTCTCAAAAATAAATAAACATTAAAAAAAATTTAAAGGTTCTGTCTCCAAATATATTCTGAGATGCTGGGGGTTAGAACTTCAACTTACATTTTGGGGTGGGGGGGACACAATTTATCCCATAACAGAGCTTATCTTGTCTCTTTCAGTACCTCTGTGTCCCTAACTGCTGAACCATGAACACATGCCTGGAAAGCAGCTGGACCTCCCCTCTGAAAACTTGCACCCATTTCTCTGTACTGTCCCAACCCGGGCCCAGCTATGAGACATGGTTCCCACAACAAACTTCTGCTTTTACCATGATCCTGTTCCAGTGTATGAGGTGAACTTGCCAGGAAGAGATGGTCACTCAAGCAGGTCACCAAAGCCGTGGTGCTGTGCTCCTTGTCACAGCCAGGCCTCTGTGTGCCGGTGATTATCGAGCCTCTTGGGATGGCACTCCAATGGATGGTTGATTCATTCATCCATTTCTTGGCATTCTTGCCCTCCAGATGCTCTAAGTCTAGTGGCTTCAGCAGGAGAGACGAGAGGCAATGGGCAGAAAGGCACTAAGCTGGGAGATCTTAAGCAAGCCACTTAATAACTGATTGTCAATCCATAAAATGGGGGACTCTTGCTTCCTTGCCCAGTATGTGAGGATGTTATGAGGATTAAATAGAATCATGTCCATGAATGTGTTTTGTAAGCTGAAAGTGCTACCTAAATGTAAGGAACCCTTATAGTCACACTTTTATCCTGTTTGAGTTCCTGTTGGGGTCTAGTAGTTAGGTGCTGCTGTGTTTGGGGATGGGATTAGCTGTGTCCACTAGTCTGCTCACTCATTACCTGTTTGTTTTTTTTTACTGCTGTCACCACTAGCACCCCAACTTGCCTCTCTCTGATCCTCTTATCCCACCCAGAGATAGGTCCTAAATCCACAGAGTGATTGATTATATGTATGTGAAATCTAGCAAGCACATTCCTTTAGAATTATTGAGGAAATATGCTCTCTCCCCTTCTTGGAAATTCATGGTGCACATTGATGTGTTAAAGCTTTGGGGGGTTCTGCAGTAAAGAAACCTTGACCCCAAAATTCTACCCACTCCCCTTTGTTTTGTTTTCTTATTACTACTCTCTGGAACACTGGGAAATGTCAATGAACTGATGGCACTTTAGGGAAATTTGCCTCTACATTCAGGTTTAGGGTTAAGGAAGGTGGTGATTGGGGTTTGAGGCCCTGGCTCATAAAAGTACCCATCAGGGGAGTCATTGGAGGAAGTGGAGGAGAAAGAATTATAAGTTCAGCCATCCAATCTGAGCCCCATGTGACCCTGAAGTTCTGTCTGGCAACATCAGCCCCAGGCAGGGCTCCAGGGAAGGCCTTGCAGGAGAGGTGCTTCAGGTAGAGTCTGGGACAGATGGAAGAGTTGGCTTCCTCCAGTGGGAGTTGAGGCTAGTGGAGCTGCTTATTCTGCTTCAGACAGAGAAGGAACCACAGAGCACCTGTCAAGGCTGAAGGACTGGGCAGGGTTCTCCCAAATGTAGATTTCTCAGCCACATCTTTCAGGGGAGAAGAATATGCTTATCTCATGAAGGACAGTGGGCCTTTACTATTTATTCCATTAAGGAGGAACCCTAGAGCTATTTTTTTTAAGTTTTATTTATTTATTTTGAGTGAGTGACTGAGAGAGCATGCATGAGAGCAGGGGAGGGGCAGAGAGAGAGGGAAGAGAGAATCCTAAGCGGGCTCCACTCTGTCAGTGCAGAGACTGATGCGGGGCTCGATCCCATGAACCATGAGATCATGACCTGAGCCAAAATCAAGAGTTGAACGATTAACCGACTGAGCCACCCAAGTGCCCCAAGCCAAAGACTGTGAGGTGAATGTGACAACCACTACACTCCAGAAACTAGCCGGTGGCAAAGACTGTGGTGTTGGTTCCAGCCCTGCTGATGGAGAAGAGGAGGTGACCGACATGCAAGGCCAGGTGGTTGCTCTTGGAAGTTAGCCACAGTTAGGGACACCAAGTTAGATTAAACTTGGAGCACCGGGTAACCGCTTGGCTGAGAAGTGGTAGTCTGGGGTGGGGTGATGGATGAGAGAATATAGGCGTGGGACGGAGGGAGGGTGAAAGTAGGAGTTAACTGCCTATCAGATGCCTTTTGAAGGACCAAATCAATTATGATCAGTGTGGTGGGCAGTCAGGGATACAATGCACATAACTGTGCTTTTTGGTGGCCCATGAATGTAGGTGTGTGGGTGTGTGTGTGGAGGGGGGATGACAAAGGGAGGAAGGTCCCATATCAGCCAGTGTGGGTTGTTTACCAATGGGAGCCCATCTGGGGGTTAGTGTAGGCTCCTGTAGGGTTCCAGCTGACCTCTTTGCTAGGAACGGGGAGCTATTTTGTGGTCCTTCTCTGGGGGAAAGGCCTGCTGGACAGTCTGTGTTGAGACAGGAAGGCCATACTACCCCGTGTCAACCCACATGTGTAGGACCTCAGCCCAGCCACCAAGTCAGGGCTGCTGGAAGCAGTCAGCTCCTCACAGAGGCTACTGGAGAGAAGGAGGAAGAAGGCGCTGTGTAGACGAGGAGTAGGCAGGGAAAAGAGAGAAAGCTTTCAGCATATGGGAAGGCAAGGAGGGCAAGAAACCATGGGAAATGTCACAGGAAGTGTCAACATCATAAGCATCAACATCAGGCCAGTAATGGCGTTTGAACAGGACATTTCATTGCAGCTACTGTTGTCCCCTGAAGAATGTTTAACCTTCCCAGCCCACACCTACTGTGTGCCAGGAATGCCCCCCACTCAGTCATCAGGGCAACCAAGGCCACTCCACTCATCTTCCAATGCCCCCATGCTGCCTGTGCTTGGGAATGTTCACCAAGGCCCCTGTGATCACCAATAGTTTGAGCTGATGGAGCTGTAAGTGTCCCCCGACTCCCCACCCAGGATAGTCACAAAGGCCATAAAGAGGAGATGGGCTAGAAGAGGCTGTTCAAATGGTGACATTTTTTCCAAATAAACAAGCCGCTATTGAGTCAGGCACTGACACAGACCCTGGAGGCTCGAGGAGAAGTAAAACCTGACTCTGGACCTTAAAGAGCTCAGGGTCCAGCAGGGCGGGCAGGCAGACAGACATCAGACATATGACACTCAGTCAAAAATACAGGGTTAGAAGTGCAATAATGTATCAGTTAGTGCAGGTGCAGCTTCAGTAACAAATAGACCCCACAAGCCTGGTGACTTAAGTTAATTTCTTGATCATGGTGTGGTTGGAGGTGAATGTTCCTGCTTGGCGGGTGATGCTCCTCTGTAACTGGAGCAACACAAACTTGCTTCATATCTGCCATCCTTGTCACCCGCATCCAGGTGACATATGGAGAGGCTCATCCACTTAAGTCTTGTCTTGGAAGTGACATATACCACTTCTACTCCTATTGTATTCTCTAGATCTAGCCATGTGGCCACATCCAGCTACAAGGAAAGCTGGAGATTGGGGCCCAAGAATAAGAGGAAACTGCATGTTGGCAAACGGCAAGCTGGTTCTACCCCAACAAGCACGGGCAGGGGGATAGGCAGCCTAGTGGAGGGCAGTTTTTTCATCTTGGGAAACTTTACCTTTACAGAAACATCTCTTGTTGCTTGGTTCATATCTAAGACAAATAATCCTTCACTTCATGGGGCAGAGTAGCCCCGTAAAATATTGTAAATGTTTATAATCATGTAACGTTAATACTAGAAGGGACATCAGGGATCGTCAAGTTCAACTCTTTATTTTTCATTTTTATTTTTTTGCTTATTTATTTATCTTTGAGAGAGAGAGAGAGAGAGAGAGAGAGAGAGAGAGAGAGAGAACGAGTTGGGGAGGGGCAGAGAGAGGCAGAGAGAAGCCCAAGCAGGCTCTGCACTATCAGCACAGAGCTGAACACGGGGCTCAATCTCACAAACCATGAGATTGTGACCTGAGCCGAAATCAAGAATCAGACACTTAACCGACTGAAACACCCAGGAGTCCCATCAACTCTTTAGATTTTAGAAGGGAATGCTCATGTTCAGAGAGGAAGTGACTTGGTCAAGATCACCCAGGTTGGGGAGTTCTGCCCAGACCACCACAGTGACTGGTCCAAGTGTCTGGAATTTGAGGGAATGCAGGAAAAAGATGCAAGTAAAACTGCATGTGCTGGTTTATTCTAGAACCTCAAGCCACCCCCACACTCTCTTGCCCTTGCCTCTGCTGGGAGAGTCAGAGCCACATCCTCCTCAGCCAAATGAATTGAGTGCTTGTGTCATGCTTCCCACGCAGACAGCTGCTCCTCTTATCCCCTGCCAGCCTCCGGCAGCGCCCTAGGCCATCCATGGCTTACATGAGCCACCTCTTCTGCTAGAAGAGGCAGCACCAAGCAACTCTGTCCCCACATTCATCCCGACCTGGGGTCTTGTCCTTTCTTTGCAACTTCTACATGCATCTGTGCAGCCCCATCCCATTCCACTCACTCAGGGCTCTAAGCAGCGGGAGGTAAGGTGGGGAAGCTCTTAGCTCCTGCCTCTGGAAGCTGAGGGTCTACGGAGAAGAGGCCTGCAGGGAAGAGGCAATGGCAGAACAGAGTGACCAACCTCAGACCAGAAGCAGGCTCAGTGGGACCCAGAAGAGGGCAATTTAATTCCACGTGGGAGACCCGGGAAGGCTCCCTGAGAGGGACCAGCTAAACTGAGTCCTGTAGAAGGAACACAGGGCAAGGTGGGTGGGAGAGCAGAGCAGGAAGAGGGAGCACCTGTTTACACATCACAAGGTGGGAGAAATGTGGCTTGTGTGGACAACTGTATTCACCCCAGTCCGCCCACGTGGCAATGGCCAGACATCCACAGAGTGTGAAGATGTTGCAGGCGAGAGATGCAGGTGGGAGCCAGGTGGAGGGGAGTGAACTTGGTCTTGGGGGCAAAGGACAGCAGCGTCTGAGGGTCTGTAAGGCCAGAGCCGACAGGCTTCCTGTGCTGTGGCAGAAGGGCCTGGGGCTCCTTCCCTGGGCCCTGAGGGGCTGCAGTGTGCTGACACCTGTGGCTCATGCTTTCCTCCAGAGGGCACTGGGAATGGGGAACCTGAGGTCAGGATGTTGAAGACCCGGATGCATGTCCTAGGTGAGCCTATCCGAGTCCTAGCACCCTTATCTGGAAAACGGCCACAGTGATTATAATACTTTGTTTTAAAAAATGGTAATATTTGGATATCTTTAAAAATTTTTTTTCAATTGTGCTACAGTACACGTGACATAACATTTGCCATCTCAGGCATTTTTAAGTGTACATTCAGTAGTGTTACATATACTCACATAGTTGTGCAATAGCTCCAGAACTTTTTCATCCTGCAAAACAGAGCTTTGTTCCTATTCAATGACAATTTCCCATTCCTTTCTCCCTCAGCCCCAGTAACCACTATTCTACTTTCTCTTCCTATGAGTTTGACTACTTTAGATACCTCATGTAAGTGGAAGTATGTATCTTTTTGTGACTGGCTTATCTCACTTAATGTCCTCAAGGCCCATCCATGTTATAGCATGTGTCTAGATTTCCTTCTCTCAAAGGCTGATGAGAAATCGTACCTCAATTTGTGTGTGTGTGCGAGGATCAGAGGACAGTATATGAGACAATGATGTATAAACTCTCAAGTGCTGTGCACATGCTTCAGAGGAAAATCCCTTCACAGGAGTGGCCTCCTTAGTTGGTAGAGTAGATCATGGGACAGGGGGCTGACTTGAGCTGGGCCATGAAGAACAGAAGGAGGAGGTGCTAACGACCACACTTTGAACACCATGGTCTCAGTTGGTAACTATGAGACAGTCTGGGCCATGTCATCCCTACAGGATACAAGTGGAAACTGAGGCTCAGAAAGTTTAAGCCACATTCTCAAAGTTATGGAGCCAGTAAGTAGTAGAACTGTGGCTAGTACAGAATGCTCTGATACCCTGTGGCTTATGTGCAAAAACAAGTCTTTTTATATAGGACAAACATGTCTTCTATTTCTGAGGGTGCCATAGAAAAGGTGGGAAGCAGAGAAACTGAGCAGAAGAAAATGGAGACTGAAAATAGGCTGTGTAGAACCAGCAGCTACCAACCAGTTTAAGGCAGGGATCAGGAACATAAGGCTGTCCAAGGTGCTGGGACATGTCTGCCATGAGCATAAGGTGGGAAGTAGAGGGAGTTGTTTTACAGACAAAAATGTCTACTGACTGCTAAAGAATTCACTGGTAGGACACTGGATGGAAATCGCAAGACACCTTTGCAGCAGAAAAAGCCAATGTCAGGATGCACACAGGGGAATTTATGGAGAAGGCAGTGGGTACCAAAGGAAGCAGGAGTTTAACATGGTGGAGGGGCAAGATGACAGAGACCTAAGTAGTTCATAAGGGAACATTTGGCACAAAAGAGAGCCAGTGACGTCAGAATTGCGCTAACAGACTCTCAAGGATGGTATTGTATTTACAGGCATTTATTTAATGTGTATTAGGGAAAACATCCTGCAACTCACATGCCAAAACAATGACTTCCTGAATGACACAAAATTTATTAAGTAGAAATGTGACTAAAGAAAAAAATATGTCGGGACGCCTGGGTGGCTCAGCCGGTTAAGCATCCGACTTTGGCTCAGGTCATGATCTCATGGTCCATGAGTTCGAGCCCCGTGTCAGGCTCTGTGCTGACAGCTTGTAGCCTGGAGCCTGCTTCGGATTCTGTGTCTCCCTCTCTCTCTGCCCCTCCCCTGTTCATGCTGTGTCTCTCTCTGTCTCAAAAATAAATAAACATTAAAAAAAATTAAAAAAAAAAAGAAAAAATATGTAGACAAGACTACAGTTGGTATGGCTGATATGGGCACATATCAAGGTCATGGTACCCAGATGACTGGGAAACACTGAGTCAAAGGATAAGAGGAAGTCACATTGGAGGGAGAGAGCTGATAACAGGATGAAACCATTGGACAGTGGAGTATGCCAGGCATTTGAGGATTATGTGATAAGAATCCTTGGAAAGTTCTTTCTAAAGATTAAGGGAAATGACAAGACCCATATGACAATTTCCTCTCATAGTTCTTAGGAGGCAATCACATCTCTGCAGCTGTGGTTAGGGAAAATTCAGTAATCTTCCCACATTTCCATTTTTGCTGTGGGTGCTCAGAAGCTCAGAGCTAAGTTCTGTACTCAAGTGTGTTCATTCCCTTGAGTCTAGCTTTTAAAAGAAAGTTACAATTATTTCTGCTTCCACACATATATTCCCATTTAGCATGTCTCTTGTCCTTATTTTTATGGTAATGATTTTTTAATGTTATGCTGTGTCGTATCCTTTTAGCAAACAGGCAGGAAGTAGAGAAATATTTTAGAAGCATTTCCAGGACTTTATTACAAGAGTAACAAAGAAGTCAATCATGTACAGTATGCTTTCTAATATTAACCATTGGGATCTTTGTCCCATTCCCTTCCTGCTTTGTTATTAACTCTACTTCAGTTGAAGTTTAGGGCTCAATTTTATGCTCAATGACAGTAACTATCCTTAGTCTAAGATGCACAGATCCATTGACGTTGCCCCTTCCTTAATTGGCTCACAGCCTTTTGTAAGTTATTTTAGTATTTCTGTGCCTTCTGTTGTGAGCTGTTACAATTCTATTTGGTAGTGGAAGGGGTATAAATACCCAGAGGTAAAAAGGAAAGGCTGGAGTCTGCAAGTATTTGAAATGTATAAAAAGATTTGATAAAAGTTGATGTGTATTTACTACAATGGCAGAAAATGGAGTGTTTAAGGAGGTGAAACTGGAGAAGAAATCCTGACAATTCTTGTAATATACTTTTGGCTCAGCACTTTATTTCCTTTACAAACTGTTCTGCTTCTTTTCCTGAAAAACAGTGGGGCTTTTATCCCCTCCTTAGCATGAGAGAATTTAGGACATGGGAGATCAGAAGACAAGGGGTTCCCACCACAGGAAGCAGGGTGGTAAGAATGGCAATGACCAACTAACTTTTAATTAGTTTTCCACATGGCTCGACTTAACTAAGGCAGAAGTTAACAAGCATCGGAGGGGAAGTTTTAACTTCTCTTTCCTAGTTGAAAGCAGGACATGTGTCTTGGAGAATAAGTGGGGTTGAGATTGGGGTACTGGGAAGGGAGGAAATGCCTGGAAGATGAGGGAAAGCATTTCTTGGGAAAGAAATGGCAGCAGGGCAGGGCGGAGAATGAGGCAGGAGGACCTGAAGAGGCCGCGTGGAGAAGTGATGCGTGAAAGGGACAGAGCCCAAAACACAGTATAAATGGAAGGGTTGGTGCGCCTTGCTATAAAAGGCAGCTTTAGAAGGTTGAGTGAAATAGAAGATTAGAGCAAGGCACTCAGTAAGCTTTTTGTCAGACCCGACGGCAAGTTCAGAAGATTTTAAGGAAAATTATTAGCTTAAGGAAAAATCTGGACAGAAAGAGATGCATTCGCTCTGTCTCTAATTGAAAAAAAAGGCGGGGGGTATGTGCTCAGTTAGGTCCAAATGTCTGGCAGAACAGTCACTAAGGGGGAGCGTTAAGGAGAAGTGATCAGTGAGTGTCCATGGCCAGGTCCAAGTTACAGCTGGGGATGGTGGGGGGGGGGGGGTGGGAAAAATTTGCACTGAGACAAATGTCTCTGTGGGTGTTCCCAAGCATGGGCCCCCTCCCTGCATCTTCATACTTGACTCTTACCTGTACATGCCCTACCCTGGCCTGGCTTGCCATGTGCTGTGCACATAGTAAGTGCTTTTTTAGTTAGGCTAATGTTCGATACTGTGATCCATAAATGCCAAAATGTTGGTAGCTTTACAGGATTTAAATTTATTTCCTGTCCATATAAGAGTACAGTGGGGTCACTCATGGGCAGCCTTCCATGTGGGGGTTCAAGAACCCAGGCTTCTCCATCTTCCATCTCTAGCCAGCACATGGGGAAAGAATATGGTTGGTTACCCGTGGGAGAGTTTTGCGGGCCAGGCCAGGAAGGGATGCTCACTTCCACTCACTTCCCATTGGCTAGAATTTTGTCACGCTGATTGCTACGGAGGCTCGGAAATGCCGTGTGGCTGTGTGCTCAGGAGGAGGGAAGGATCCTCCTTATTTTTGGTAAATACATACTTGCTGATGTTACAGTATTTAAAAGAAAGTTTGTTCCATAAAATAAGCAGAACTCAAACTTTAAGACCAGATCTCATGAGAGGGCAATTGTGTTTATTACTGTGGGATGCTTTGCTCTTTTGAAGGATTTAGCAAAATTGCTTTAAATAGAAGCTTTCTGCCTTTAGTGCATTTAATTAGTCTTCAATCCCCATTTTGTCTGGATCCTATGTTGTACCAGGTACAGAGCGGAGAGGCAGTGAGGATGACGTGACTCTTGACCTCCCAAAGCCAGAGTCTTGGTGCCTGCACATGGATTTCTGACTGGGGGGTTGTGGGGGAGTGGGGCTAAGTGAAGGAACATACAAATCCAGGCATCAGCCTAGCTGGAAATGTGATTCTGCCCACAAACATGTGGCTTGTAGATCACATGTTCACCGCCTGGGTCTCCTGAGAAACCCTGAAGCTTCTCCCCACTCTTTGGCCTGGACTCCCCTGATTTCCTGGGTACATGAGTGAGCATTTCTCCAGATAGCCCATACCTCAGCGCAGAGAAAGCACCTCGTACACACCAGGCAGAGTGCCTTTCCAGGGAGAAGATCCTGGCCAGGTGAGCCTGGGCACAAGTTATGGAGGACGCAGGATGGCCCAGGTGTAAGCAGCTTCTTCTGCCCTGTCACCCTTCCAGATTGGATCTGACTTGCTGGCCACTGTCAGGTCTGTTTTCTCTCAGCATGCTGGTTATCCCGGCCTGTCTGTCCCGTGGAATTCTGGGTTTCCAGATTGCTTTCCCCTGCGTGTGTTAGCTTGCTGCTGTCCTGGTTTCACCCCGTTACAATTCCTGCCTGCTCCTCAGAAGGGGGGAGCACGGCCAAGGGATGCGGGCCGGGGAGCTAAGAGCAGCAGCATCTAATCCTGGCGGTGTCCTTGCCTGACCCACGCACACCGACTCAGACTTGTTTTTAATGGGCCTCAAGTGAAGTCCTTGCTCTCCCAACCAGCAACTCTCCTCTGTCTTCTCTCTTCTGCCCAGCCTCCCTCCCCCTCCTCCGCCTTTGGGTCAAGAAAGTTGAATGGGCTCAACCTGCCCTTGGGCCACCTGCTCCCCCGATTTTTAACGCTTCTTCCTCCTCTGTGCTCCCATAGCACCCTGGACAGGGCCCTTCCAGCTCTAACCTTGTGTGGGATGTGGGATGTGTGTTTCCATCTCCCTGACTGGGGTTTGGAGTTCTTCAGGCACGGTTTCTCACTGTGCATTGAATGAGCAAATGAGTATGTGGGCTGGCATCGGGGGAGAATGGGGGGAGGCTTCTGTGCATCTACGCAGACGCGGGGGTGGGCCCGATGGCCCTGTGCTTCTGCCAAATGGAATTGTCAGATGGTGGCTCCTGGTCCAAGTGTCTGTTCACATTTTTACTGGCTCAGAATTTTAAAAACAGGGCTCTCCAAGTATAGCCCTAGTCCACGTTAGCCTCAGCAGGGTCTTAGCCATTCTCGGTTTGAACGTGGGGCTATATAGCCCCACTGTTTCCATCGGGAACTGGGAGTTGGGCCATTTCCAACCCCTCCCCTCGGTGGCCATTTGCAGTCAGGACTCCGGCTTTGGTCCTGCCTCCAAACCTTAGCTCAGAGATCTTGGTCCAGTTGTTTCTTCTCTTTGAGCCTTTATTTCCGTATCTGTAAAATGGGAGATAATCATGTTTACCATTCAGGGTCATAAATAGGGTTGGTGTCAAGACTGAAAGAGGTATTTCCCGTATGGCACATGGATTGTCCCTGAGATTACAGTGGGCTCTTGAACAAGGTGGGTTTGAACTGCACGGGCCCACTTATACATGGATTTTTTTCGATAAATACAGTAAGGTACTATAAGTGTATTTGCTCTTCCTTATGATTTTCTTAGTAACATTTTATTTTCTTTAGCTTACTTTACTGTGAGAATACAGTATGTAATACATATGACCTATAAAAATGTGTTAATTGGCTATTAACGTTATCAGTAAGGCTTCCGGTCAGCAGTAGTTTATTAGTAGTTGAGTTTCTGGGGAGTCAAAAGTTGTACGTGGATTTTTGACAGCGTGGGGGATTGGTGCCCTAACCCATGTGTTTATTCAGTGACTGACTATTTTTTAAAAAAAAATTTTTTTTTCAATGTTTATTTATTTTTGGAACAGAGAGAGACAGAGCATGAACGGGGGAGGGGCAGAAAGAGAGGGAGACACAGAATCGGAAACAGGCTCCAGACTCCGAGCCATCAGCCCAGAGCCTGAACGCAGGGCTCGAACTCACGGACCGCGAGATCGTGACCTGGCTGAAGTCGGACGCTTAACCGACTGCGCCACCCAGGCGCCCCAATGACTGACTATTTTTAATTGCTTCTCCTTGACTACAAGACTTGCGCTCTGCTCCATCCTCAGGGTCCAGTTCATGGTGCAAAAAGTATTTACTGAATCGATTGCCAGAGAAGCACCAGCTTAGTCCTTGGCACAGAGCAGGCAGGTGTAGTTCCTGCGATTTGTCTCCCTCGCCTCCTAGAATAGGAGTGCCTTTGTGGACAGAAACGGTGACCAACTCTGTGTCATCACTTTGTAACCTCTTCAATGCTTACACCTGGGGGAAAAAATCCAAACAAACCAATTGTACAGAAGCCAGCCCCTGGGCACTGAAAACCCAGGACAGGCACTTCCCACCACCATCCCTTGGAGAGTGTAGGGGGAGCAGCTCCATCTCATGCGGGAGCTCTGGCACCATCAGGGCTCCACAGGTTTCCAGAAGAAGCAGATCCAGACACAGGTGCCGGCTAGGGGAGGTCTGCAGTAGAGGCAGGGAGGAAAGGCTGCCTGCTCGCCTCTGTCCCCCAGTTGGTGTCCCTCCACTAGCCCAAAGCTCTTGTGAGCCTGAGTGACCGCCCTTTATCTTTGGGATGGCAGCCAGTTCCCTGGAGACCTGCGCTTAAGGGTGGAGTTTGCACGACGTGATTCAGCGTTGTCTGTACCCGCTCCCGCCAAGCTCTGAGCCTGCCCCGGGGCTTGCGGCTGGAAACGCACTCGCATCGGCATGATTTTTTCAAAATGATTTTTTTCCCCCTTAATGAATTTTAATCCAGGCCTCATCGTCTGTACCTGGGACTGTCTGAAAGGGGATTCCTGAGTTGGGTGGGAAACTGGACTAGAGAGACATTTTGTAAAATGCTCATCCAATCACCCACGGCGATACGACGATAGCTTCTGTGTAGTAAGTGCCGCCGCGTGCGTTACCCCCTGTAATCCTTAATAACACAGATACTAGGGTTCCCGCGGCCTGCCTTCCAGATGGGGTCGTAGGTGCCGCTGGTTGGGGCGGGAGCCGAACTGCAGGGCGAGCCTTCGCGGGCGGGTTTGGGGTGAGCGCAGGCGTGGGGGTGTGGGCGGGCGGACCGGCCGGAGACGTGCTGGCCGCGCCCCCCGCGCGGGTCCGGGACGCGGCGCCCACCCCGGTCCCCGGCGCCCCTCCTCCCGGGCTGGCAGCGGCCACGGCGCGCCTGGAAGCCGAGCGCTGTTTCTCTCGCGCGCGCAGTCTGGTTTGTAAACAAACACTGGGGCGGGCGCCGCCGCCTGCGCAGCAGATGGCTCCGCAGCTGCCCGCCCGGCGGTCCCTCCCTCTCCGCTGCGACGCGGACGCGCGGGGCCGATGGCGCCTCCCAGTGCCCGAGGCCCAAGGGACACCGTCCCACCTCCTCCTGCAATCTGGAGGCTGGAGACTGGGAGCGTGAGCCCGGCGGGCCCTGGGGTGCTCCTTCTGTTTATTTCACTCGTTCATTCGTTCATTCAACGAAGATCTCTAGTGTTGCAAGGACCGGGTGATCCCTCCCTTCACGACATAGAAGGGAGACGAGCAAGTAAACGGGTCACTGTGGTTTCATTTAATGGATCAAGGAAGGCTGCCTGGAGGAGGTGCTGTGGGGGCTGACAGAATGGGCAGCAATTAGGCAAAGTTTGGAGGAGGATAGGAAAGAACTGCCCCAGGTGGAGGTAAGGGCACTTTCTGAATATTTGGAACAGGGGAGGAATTAGCTCTGAGAGTAGTAGAGGGCAATTAAGGGTTCAATGCACAGGGTGAGCCCCTTCGGGGTTTGTATTCCCACCTTCATAAAATGAGAGGGCGGAACTAGATGATCCCCAAGGTAGTTCCCAAACTGAGATGACCCTGGAGTGTACAATAAAATACAAATTCCAGGCCACACCCCAGACCCATTGTATCAGAAGGGGATAAACTCTGGAGTCTGTATTTTTAGCAGTCTCTCCAGATGACTCCTGGTTAAGGCTTGAGATCCAGTGGTCCGAGGAGATGGCAGAAAGGAGGCGAGTAATCACACCGTTGGTGAGGGCGATCTGTCTTCATGATTGCTGGATGAGGCTGATTCTTGGCATGGTGAGCGCCTGAAGGAGGTCACAAGTGCATGGTGTCTGTCCCCGGAGAGTGTCACAGATGTGTCAGAGCTGTGGACGTACAGGAGAGAAGGTGCAAGTTGGGGCCCCAGCTCCCTGTCTGAGTCTCTGCTTCATCAAGTGTAACATGAGGAGGATACCAGCCTCACAGGAGTATGAGAGGGACCAGGGAGTAGCCAGAGGAGCCCGGCCACTGAGTGCTCTGAGCATGTGGGCAAACGTCGGCTGATCGTTGGCTTTGTCAGTGTTTCAGACTCTGGTCCCACACTTGACCACCTGTGGGAGCTTTGCAACATGTCCCCTCCTTGCCCCTGGCTCGAGCTTCTGAGCTGGCAGAAGGACAGGTCTTCATGGTTTCAGTAAGCTCTATAGATGATTCTGATACCCACCAGAGTTCAAGAGAGTAAGCTGTCGTTGGTAAAAGGAGTTGGCTAAACTCTTGCTTAAGTGCCTGCGACTTAGTTCCACCCAGCGAAAGCACTAGCCGGGGGGTGTGCAGTAGCATCAAGGAGAGCAAAAGCTTTAATGAAGGACTGACACACGCCACAGCGTGGGTATCTATCTTGAAAACGTTATCCTCAGTGAAAGAGGCCAGGCATAAAACACCATGTATTTTTTAAACTTCATTTATTTATTTTGAGAGAGAGAGAGAGAAAGAGAGAGTCCCAAGGAGGCTCCCTGCTGTCAGCACAGAGCCCAACGCAGGGCTCAATCTCAAGAACCGTGACATTGTGACCTGAGCTGAAACCAAGAGTCGGATGCCTAACTGACTGAACCACCCAGGCGCCCCGAAAGACCATGAACTGTATGATCCCATTTACAGGAAATACCCAGAACAGGTAAATCCATAGAGATAGAGAGCAGATTAGTGATTTTCAGGGGCTGGGGGGGAAGGCATGGGGAGTGACTGTTAACGGATACAGGGTTTCTTTTGGTAGCGATAAAAATATTCTTTTTAAAAAAATGTTTATTTATTTATTTTTGAGGAGTGGATGGGCAGAGAGAGAGAGAGAGGGAGACAGAGAATCCCAAGCAGGCTCTGCACTCAGTTCAAAGCCTGACGCGGGACTCGAACCCATGAACTGTGAGATCATGACCTGAGCTGGGCATTTAAGTGATTGAGCCACCCAGGTTCCCCAGCAATAAAAATATTCTTAAATTTGATGGTGGTGATGGCTGCACAACGTTGTGAATATGTTAAAAGCCACTGAATTGTACACTTGCATTTTTTAATTTAAAAAATAAATTAAAAAAAAAAAAAGAAGTCATCCTATCAGGACAAAGGCTAATGGGTCAGTTTTGCCTTTCTCGACCATGGTCCTCAAGGGTGCTGCCCTGCTGCCTTCCCCAGCCAGTGGGGAGAAGCGGGAAGCCGTGTGTTTTTCCCACTTTGACTGGTGCATGTGTCACCGCTGCTCCATATCGAGGGGAGGTTTGGTCACGTGGCCAAGAGAGACTGGGAAATGTGGTCTAGTTGGGCAGCCGTGTGCCTAGAAGGAAGGAAGAAAGGATGGATTGGGGTGGAGGGCTGGGCAAGAGAAGAATCTTTGCCAAAAACAGTAAATTACACAACAATCAATTTCCATTTGGTTATTTATTCTTGCAGATATTAGTAATAACAGCTAGTGCTGTAGTATAGTGCCAGGCCTTCATTTTAGCTCCTAATGCACATCATGTCATTTAATTACATCAGAATGTATTACATATGTTATCATACCGACTTAAAGATGGGGGAGTTGAGGCACAGAGCATTCAGTGTTATCTAGGGCTATGCATCTGGTCTATGTTTGGCTTCTTTCAGTGAGCATGTTTTCAAGGTATAGATCCATGGTGTAGCATGTGCCAGTCCTTCATTCATTCTATGGTTCAACAGCATTTCAGTATGTGTGTATACTGTATTTTGTGTATCCGTTCATCGACTCGGTTGTTTCCATTTCTGGCTATGGTGAATAACGCTGCTCCAAAGAGTCATGTACAAGCTGCTGTGTGGACATGTGTTTTCAGTTCTCTTGGGTGTAGAACTAGGAGCAAGCTGCTGGGCCACATGCAGGTTTAACGTTTTGAGAAGTTGCCAGATTGTTTTGCAAGGAGGCCACACCATTTTACATTCTGAACAGAGCTGTCTACACCCCTGGACTATGACATGCAAGAGAAACGAAATCATATTCTGTTTGAGCCATTGCCTTTAGGGGTGTCTTTGATACAGCAGGTCAGCTGTCACCCCAGTATATTATTCCACCGAGTCTTCTAACTGGTCATGAGAATAAAAGGAACACCCACAACCCATGCATCCGGTCCTATGTTTGTTTATTCATCCATCAAAAAGATTTGAGGGGCGCCTGGGTGGCTCAGTCGGGTGAGCATCTGACTTCAGCTCAGGCTGTGATCTCACGGTTTATGGGTACAAGCCCCACATCCAGCCCTGAGCTGACAGCGTGGAGCCTGCTTTGGATTCGTGTCTGCTCTCTCTCTGCTCCTCTCACACTCTCTTAAAATTAAATAAACATTTTAAAAAATTAAAAAAGTAAAAAAAGATTTGAGTTCTGAAGATTTGCCAACCATAATTAGCCAGAGTCTCTGCCTTCAGAAATCTTACGGTTTAGCCGGAAAGGCAGGCAGCGTGGCCACCAGGATAGACCTTAGGCATGGAATCCATGCAAAACTGGTAGGGTCCAGATTCCGCCCCATTTGCTGGACGAAGGGCTCTGGGGGAATTGCTTCAGCTCTCTGAGCCTCACTTTCCTCGTCTGTAAAGTGGGGATACTAGCATCTACCTTGCAGGGAACTTGTGTTGATTAAAAACAGTGTGTACTGGGGCACCTGGGCGTCTCAGTCGGTTAAGCATCTATCTTTGGTTCAGGTCATGATCTCGTGGTTCCTGGGTTTGAGCCCCATGTCGGGCTGTGCGCTGACAGCTCAGCACATGGAAGTTCATGGCCTGGTTGGAGAACAGTTCTGAGCTTTCAGTGGGTAAAAATCTGTATCTGTGCTCCCCCTACTCTGTCCCTGTCCCCTGCGCCCAGAGCCAGTCTGGCCCTCACCTGGCCCCAGGGGCTTCTGTGGCCTCTGCTCAGGAGGGCTGGGTTTCCACACGCCTTTGAGCTCACTTCTTTCCTCCTTCTCTGACGGGAAGCTCTGCTCATTCAGATGCGGGCTTTAATCAGATCTTAAGACCAGTTGAACCCCCAAGGATCTTGGTTGCCTGCCCTGGTTTTTTAAAAAATCCAGTCTCCATCTGGGGTTGGGGGTTGTAAGTATTTCCTTATTGCATTAGGGACAAAGGAGTTCGGTTTTTCCATTCAATGAAAATCAGGGAGATGATGATGGAGACGACTATGATGAGGGCTATACTGGGATTAATAAAATAATAAGCTTCTGTTGAATAACTCAGGGGGTGGGGTGGGAAGAGCACAGCATGGGTTAGCAGGGGATCTAGACTTTGATCCGGATCCTGTGAATCATTCTCAACCCTTTCCTCTTCTGAAAAGCAAGGGACTTGGGCTGGATACACTTCCAGGGTTTCCCACCCAACAGTCTGAGATTCCACAAAGGGACTCTGGACTGTGCCATCCAGTTTACCATCTCTAGGAGCACTAGTCTTGTGTTAGAACCCAGCCTTGCCTTCCACCAGGGGACTCGGGTGAGTCCGTCCACCTCCCTGAGCCTCTGCTTCTTCCCACAGGTTGTCTGGGGGTTGCAGACAGCTATGTGAACTAGCAGGGTCTCGTCCTGAAATGGAGGTGTGGGGGACCATTTTCCTGGAGGAGGATGAGCCCCGGACCTGGTGTGACAAGAAGTTTGAAGGCCCAGATCTAATGAACCAGCTCCTTGAATCAGAGGGCGTAGCCTCCCTCAGCTGGGCTGTGTTAACTGTGTGTGTCATTTATATTTGTGTGTAGTCTCATGCTTTGACATCTGAGGCCTTGCTGACCTTGGAGGGACCGCCCCTCCCAGAGCTGGACAATTCCTAGAGATAGCAAACAACTCACCAGCTAGTGTACTTTTCAGACGTAGCCACCTCCTTTATTGGCTTCAGAGACTTGCCAGGTCCAGGATAATCACCCAAGGGCCAGGTACCAGACAACTAGGGACACTTCCTATGTGCCAGGACCCACCCAAATTATTCGGGCTAGGCAATCCTAAGCCTACTTACCCTTCCTTGCTGTTCTTTGCTGCAGAAAGGACAATAAAAACTCTTGCTCACAGATTCCCCCTCTCCTTCTGCCTCTGACTGACCCCAGAACTTCGAGTGGCCCTCTGCGGCTTGGTTTACCCCCTTTTATTGGGATCTGTGAGTAGCAAACTCTCTTTTCAATGTCTCCGGTCTATTGGTAACTCAAATTTTCTCTTAATACACTATGCATGAATACATAATATACTAATATATATTACATATACTATATAGATAACATTATATATAGAATATATTAAGAGATACCTAGATTAAGCTTGAGAGAAATATCTGGATGTTGAAAAGGAAGGTTAGGGTTAAAATACCTAGATGTTGAAAAGGAAGGTTAGTGTCATGCATGGCAGTATTTACAAACAAGAGTCTAAGTATTTTTAAGAGCTTATTTAGTAACATTTCAACAGTGGAGTGAATTTGAATATATGAAAATCTGAAAAAGTATTAGGTCTATTTATGAAAAATTCTCTCTATATTTTATCCATTCATCTATATCTGTTTCTGCCTTCAAAATCTATTAGGCACTGCCTCCATTATGGTTCAATCAGCTCAGACAAAGCAATTTTAAAGCTATTTTCTTTCCCTTCATTCATTTAACAAGTGTTTATTGTAGTTCATTATTTGTGAGATGCTGCATGTGTTCTGGGCTGTGATTCAGATCCATGCATTGTGCCTTCAAGAACTCACCATTTAGTTGTAGAAGATAGATGTGCATATCATAAAAGATTTTTTTGTAATGTGATTAAAAAGCCAAGGCCCAGCAGTAGGGATTAGGGACAACTTCATGGAGGAAGTGGTGTAGACAGGAAGACGTTGAAGGTGGGCAAGGTTAGGACTGAGGATTAGAGGGGGATGGAAAGCTCGGGAGGCAGCCTATGGGGTGCAGGGCTCTGGAGCGGAGAGTGACATCTATGAGCTTGGGCGCTGGGGTCAGTCAGGCCTGGGTCCTTCGTCACCCCACCATGCACAGGGACTGTCTAGCCAGATAAAACTACCATGTGCTCCCACTTTACCGCATCCAGACTGTGTGACCTTGGGAATTCATGGAACTTTCTTGCACAGGTAAAGAGAATAAAAGTACCTACCTTTAGGTGCTATGGCAAAGATGAACCAAGATAATGCAGGTGTAGGGAGAACACTGGACACATGGAACTTCTCGTTGTTCATTCATTCAGTGCCTGATGTTTAAGCTCCTGGTGTGTGCCCGGCCCTTTGTGTTTCATAGCACTGAGCAAAACAGACAAAGATCCCTCCCTTGGAGGCTCCTGGGTGGCTCAGTTGGTTAAGGGTCCGACTTCAGCTCAGGTCATGGTCTGGCGGTTGGTGAATTAGAGCCCCACGTCAGGCTCTGTGCTGTCAGTGCAGAGCCCGCTTAGGATCCTCTGTCTTCCCCTCTCTCTACCCCTCCCCCACTTGTGCATGTATGCTCTCTCTCTCTCAAAAATAAAAAATAAACATTAAAAAAATCCCTCCCTTGTAGAGCTTACATTGCAGGGAGATGGAAACTATGAGAAGTCAATGAAACATATACTTGAGTTAGACAGTGACAGTGAGATAAAGACAGTTGTGACAGGGGATGGAAAATACTGGGGGTACCATATAGGATAGTTGACATTATCACTGTTTGTTGCTCAGTTTGGGTGGAAAACAGGTTCTGTGAAGTGGGGAGAGTAGCAGGAAAATGTTTTTGTGAGTAGGTTGGGACCAGGGGCACCAAGAAAAGCTTCCAAGCAGTGGTGTGACTTGAGCTGTGCTTCCGGAAGGTAGGGTGGTTGCTTCTTGTTCTGGGATTGAAGGGGCCTGGGTGCACCCAGCAGGGACACTCTGGCAGGGAAGGGAGTGGGGGGACAGGGGAATCAGTCTGGGATGAGGCGTGGGCTGGTGGGCACTAAAGTGGGCAGGGTCCCTCTGGCCACTGGGCTCCTCGGCACAATGGGAGCCAGCCTGGCTAGGGAGAAGTGAGGCCAGGGCTGCTTAGTTAAGAGACGTGATGAGATGTGTAGAAAGCTTCATCCTCCCAGCTGATCACCTGCCTGGAGGCTGGGAAGGTGAGAGGGGCAAGAAGGTAGATACACAGGAGGCTGTTGGGGCGTGGGGAAGGAGTTAATGTCTTTGGGTCACAAAGAGTACAAGAAACCTTCGGTTTCAGATCAACTGAGATTTTACTTGTTTCACTCATGTGGCTGTTTCTGTGAACTCCATGGCCCGGATGCCCTGTCACAGGAAAGCAGGGGTCTGGCAGAGAGGGGTGCTATTATGACGATGGTTCTCTTGGCGGAATTGCCTCTGGGCTAACCGTACATCTCTCAACCAAGTGTCCAGGGACTAGTTATTTTTTTTTTAATGTTTATTTATTTTTTGAGAGACAGCGTGTGAGTGAGCACACAGACGTGCAAGCACGCAAGGGAGGGGCAGAGAGAGAGGGAGAGAGAAATCCCAAGCAGGCTCCCTGCTGACAACAGAGTCAGAAGCAGGGCTCGGACTCAGGAACTGTGAGATCATGACCTGAGCCGAAACCAAGAGTCCGATGCTTAACTGACTGAGCCCCCCGGGCATCCCCAGAGCCTAGTTATTTGTAAAGAAACGCCAGCCTGCTCTTTAGCCATTTTCCCGTGAACATGGGGGAATATTTACTCAGTAGTTCTCAGAAGAGCCTTGTGAGCTGCTGGCAGTCTGAAGCAGCTCTGTAGTTTAGCAACAAGGAGAACAGAGAGGATCGGGGACCCGGGAACTGGTGGGAAGTGTAAATTACAGCAATGTCAATAGAGAACTTCTCAGTAAACGCGTAAATAAGCAGGCCGAAGTCTCCTGGGAATAGTAATCAGGCCGCGCTGCCTTCACCCTGTTTGAGAACAGCCAGTGACAGGGCGCCTCCACCTGTTTAACAGAGGACTCACCTCCACTCGAGGGTACTCCAGGCCACAGGGTGGAGCTCAGTGGGGCAGGACAGCTGCACATGGGGCATCCAGCAGGGGCAGCGGAGAAAGAAATGAAGGGGTACAATGAGTAACGTTTAGAGAGTGACGAGGGCTAGAGAGAAAAATCGAGCAAGGAAGGGGGTGGGCAGTTCAGATAAGTTTGTCGTGGCGGTAGTTGCTGTCTAATGCGGCCCGGCTGGAACGCAGGGTCTGAAGGGGATATGTGAGGGAAATAAGGTTCCAGCGGTAGGTGCTACCACCAGAACTGTGATCCGAGGTCCCCAAGCTGGCCCCGAGGCCCGAGAGAGCCCCTCGCCTGCCCTCGCCTTGGCCTTCCTCTGGGTACAGTGGGACCTCTGGGCCTTCTGTGCTGACTGGTCCTGGGAAGGTCACCGCAAGGCCGTGCAGGTCACTTTAGAAAGTCCTAGGTGAGTCCAAGATGCCCCACTCATGCTCTTGCCTTTCAGGGCCAATGTGGGGGAAGTACAAGCTGACTAGGGCTGAGAATAAGGGGTGTTGTTTGTCAGAGCTCTCCTGGAATGTGAAGTTTAGGGACAATGGGCCAGAACCCCCAGTGGAGCTGAGCTTCAAGGTGGAGGGGCTGGAGCGAGAACCTCCTTCCCTGCTGCTACTAAGGAAGGCCTTCCCGGACCCATGAGCTGTCTGCCCACAAATGTCCGGGCAAGACCCCTGGATGTGGCCATCTGCCTTTGCAGCCCCCTTAAGCCACCCTTTGGAATTCTATTTACTTATTTAGAGTGTACACACAAGCTGGAGAGGAGCAGAGAGAGAAGGAGAGAGAGAGAGAGAGAGAGAGAGAGAGAGAGAGAGAGACAGAATCCCAAGCAGGCTCCGTGTTGTCAGTACAGAGCCTCATGTGGGGCTTAAACTCAGGAACTGTGAAATCATGACCTGAACTGAAACCAAGAGTCGGGTGCTTAACCCACTGAGCCACCCACGCACTCCCTGGCATTCCCCTTTTATAGAGGAGAACGCATGACCTACCCCCAAACCAGGCCTCGGCGAGCCTATGAGGTCTTTGCATGAATTAGAAAAGGGGCCCCTATGCTTTAAATAAGTACAATTTTTATTGAAAGAAAGAAAGAGAAAGAGAGAGAAAGAAAGGAAAGAAAAAAGAAAAGGGGCCCTTCCTTGAGTAACTCCTTGAGTAAGTTAGTACCACCTGAACCCTTGTATAAGATGAGTCAGCTCACCATTGCTTGGGGAGCTCTCAGATCCCACTGGGCAGGAACCCCTACAGACCCCACCCTCTGACTCTGCACACAGGCCAGCAGAAATACACATTATCTACCCTTCACTTCCTTCCCTGCTTCCCACCCACCACCAGGGTGAGGCAACTGTTCTATATTGTTCTCGTGGTGGGGGCAGGAGTTGGACTTCCTAAGGGACAGGTGCGAAAAAGAAGCTGCTGCAGGTCCCTCCCAGAGCATAGTTGGGATAAGGTGCCATTACATAGGCATGTACTACTGTGTACGCCAGGTGGATTTATGGAGGAGGGCTCTTTCCCCTGCTGTTGTAGGACTCAGCCAGGAGGCCTGGAACCTCTGTGCCCATCCACAAACTCTCAGATAAGTTGGTATATGTTTACAATGTAAATAGCACCCCTCCCCAAGATATTGCTTTCTTGGGCAGTGTACAACTTGAACACCCACACATGAATGGCATTTTTTTTTTTTTTTTTTTTTTTAAGTAGGCTTCACATCCAGCGCGGAGCCCAGTGTGGGCTTGATCTCAGGACACTGAGATCAAGACCTGAGCTGAGGGGCACCTGGGTGGCTCAGTCAGTGAAGCATCCATCTTCGGCTCAGGTCATAATCTCCCAGTTTGTGGGTTTGAGCCCCGCATCGGACAATGTGCTGACAGCTCAGAGCTTGGAGCCTGCTCTGGATTCTGTGTCTCCCTCTCTCTCTGACCCTTCCCCACTCATGCTTTGTCTCTCTCTCTCAAAAATGAATAAACATTAAAAAAAAAAAAAAAGACCTTAGGTTAGATCAAGAGTCAGAGGCTCAACTGCCTGAGCCACTGGGGTACCCCCATGAATGGTATTTTTGTGCAGGGCACACAGCCTGTGAGTTAGGTTTTACACTCAGGTCTCATGGAGAGTTAGTAGTAGTTAGAGGTTAAGTTTGAATCACGTTGAGCTGTCTTCCTTCTCTGATCCTGCTCAGCATTCACTGCCCAGAGGTGGCTTGCCTTGGACCAGTGGGGAAGGCCACGGAGAGTGGCCATCTCCTGGAGAAGGAAGGTGGTTCCATCCCCTAAGCCGCCAACTTCATTAAAGATGTTGATTTATGGGGCCCCTGCGTGGCTCAGTTGGGTGAGTGTGGACTTCCACTTTGGCTCAGGTCATGATTCAACATTAGTGAGTTCAAGCTGAGCATCCGGCTCTGCGCTGACAGCTCAGAGTCTGGAGCCTGTTTCAGATCCTGTGTCTCCCTCTCTCTCTGCCCCTCCC
>NW_024412376.1:14028217-14045617 GCF_014898765.1 Herpailurus yagouaroundi | reverse complement strand
CCCCCCCCCCCCCCCAAATAAAAAACATAAAAGATGTTGATTCATAAGATAGCATTGCTAGGTGCTACCCACCCAGAAGCCATGACATTCTGTTCTGGGAACTTGCACCCTTTGATTCCCCATCCACTATTCCTATCCTATTTCATTTTCTCATAAAACAGTATTGTTGCAACATCAGAGAGAGTTTAAAGAAGAAAAGACCTCCACTAAGATTCCGCCTTTGTAGCGCAGCGCTCCCGCAGTTTTCACATTTCCGGTGTTCCCGCCGCCCACGAGCTCACGTGTTTGAAGACCCGGGGCACATGCACTTTTAAATCACTGAATTCTAGGGAGCGGAATGATCCAGAGAATAGCTCCCTCTCCCAGCTTCGGTGGAGTGGGGGTTGCCCTCCCCCCGCCAAGGCGCGTGAGACATGTATGTTGGAGGGAAGGAAAGGGGGTAAAGAGAAGTACTGTGGACTGCGGGGGCGGGGGTGGTGTTTTTATTTTTATCCGCAATGTAAGTGAATCTTGATCCCTGTGGGGATTCTCAGGAACAGAAGGCTGGAAACAGATTTGATCAATGAAAGCTGTTTCCGAGAGAAGGAGCCATTGATGAATTCCCCGCACTGGCCAGTTGGTTGGAGTTCATCTGTTTGTGGGAGCAGAGCGGAGCCGGGAGGGTGACTGTGCAGGGGCGGCAGTCCGCTGCCTTCTGGGAATGAGGAACAAGTCCAGCTCCTCAAAGCCAGCCTCTTTGTAATTAGCTCCAGTAAGATCAGGGATTGATCTTTGGCCGTGATTGATGGGCTCCCCCATGCTGGCTGGGGGAGGGGCAACTCATGGAGAGGGTTAAGTGTGCAAGGCCGGAGAACTTGGGGCGCCTTAATGCAGGGGCTTTAGAGACTTCAGAAGTAAAATGAGCCATATCCGCCCCCCCCCCCCACCAAGTCCTTGTCCCCTCCCTTTTTTGGTAACCGAGAGGAAGCCTCCAGGAGGAAGCGATTCTTCCAAAAATGACACACCCATCCCATGGCAGGTGCAGGGCAAGCTGGGCGTCAGCCCCCCCAGGTGCCTCTCCTGGACACGCTCTAAGCTCTTCCCCACCCCTGACTTAACAGCCCTTCAGCGCTGTGACTGCAAGTCCTTGGAGGAGACCCCCACCCCACCCCACCCCCCTTAGGGTCAGGCCAATGACAGTTTTATCTGGAAGAGTTGAGTGGGGGGAGGGGGGGGTGACTGAGGAGTGGGTGGAGGTGCTGGTGCTGAGTGGGGTAGGCGTGACGTGCAAGAGCTTAGCCAGGGGGTTCCGGAGCCAGAATGCAGAATACGTGCCTTCCCGAAAGTTCTGGTTGGTGGGGGGAGGGGGGGAGGGAGTGGCGCTGCAGCGGAGGGACACTTCTCACCAGAGCATAGGGAGGTGGCCCTGGAGGCTCGAGGCTAGGCTGGCAACTCTCTGGGTGCAGGGAAGGAAGTGTAAGTGACAAGGAAGTGTAAGTGACATGATGTGCAGGGAAGGGCTTGCCAACAGAGGAGCTAGGACTCCATACATGCAAACACGTGTGCACACAGGCACAGGCATGCACGCGCATGCGTGCATATGTCATACATCATTGCTGTTGCTAGAGGCGCTGGTAACACAGTTGTTTCCAACAGCTTTTACCTAGGCAAGAGCATTTTATTCATTTTCATTCAGATGGCATTGTTGTCTGAGTGACTGGATGCTGTGCTGGTATCATGCCCTCCCTTCTGCTTCCAGGCCTTCTCCCATCTCCTCCACCTCCTCTCCTTCCTGTCCCTCTCTCTGCTCTTGTCTGGGGCACTGGGTCCCACACTTGTCTATCTCTTGATTTGCTGGCTTTTGACAAAGTATGTGTCACTGGACATGTGGACGTGACCTTGTCTCATTCAGCCGATGCAGGGAGGGGGAAAGGGGGGGCTGAGCCAGAGTGGAAGGAGATGGAGGTGTGTCAGAGGGAACAGGAGAGAGAGCCTCTGGGTCCTGCAGTGGCTGTAGAGTGGAAAGGGCAGGCAGGCAGACATAAATCAAAACCTTTTTTAAAAAATGTTTATAGAGAAAGAGAGAAGGAGAGAGGGAGAGAGGGAGAACTAACAGGGGAGGGACAGAGGGAAAGAGAATCCCAGGAGGCGCCATGCTTAGCGCAGAGCCTGACTCAAGACTCGATCTCACTGTGAGATCATGACCTGAGCCGAAATCAAGAGTTGGACACTTAACTGACTGAGCAGCCCAGGGGCTCTGAAATAAATCAAAATCTTAAATCTGTGACTGCAGAGCTGTGGTGTCCTTGGGTGAGTTATAGAACCTCTCTGAGCATTTGTAAAATGGGAAACCAGGGTTGTTATGATCCAGTGGGTGGAGTTGGGTGGAGCTGGCCATAATGGCAAACCTGGGCTGGAGACAGGCACAGAGTTCTCCCACCGCAAGGTTTCCCTGACCGAAGGCGCTAGTGCATAAGTGATGGGGCATAAACCACACCCTTAGGGGTCTTGCCTTTCTTCTGTGTGGATTGTTCTATGGTCTTCTCAGCTATCCCAACCGACCGTCCAGCTCAGACCCCTCCCCTAAGGAGAGCTGCCTGACTCTCTCCAGCTGGGCTCTGTGCTCGCTGTGCACCCCATACTTGCCAGTTATGACTCCTGGGTATGATATTCTGCTATTGGACATCTCTGCTTAGATGCTTGCCTCAAGCATCGTCTGTGTTCTCCAGAGTGGACGTCGGGACTGTGTCAAAATCCCCAGTTCTGGCTTGAACACAGTACCGAGGTGTTTAGCAAATGTTGTCCAACTGAAAGGCAAAAACAAAACAAAACAATACCCAGAAACCACAGTTCTTGTCCTCAACTCAGGATAGCAGAGGAGACAGATGTGAAATCAATTTCAGCCATGTACAGAGTTCCTACTATGTGCCAGCTGTGTTAGCTGTCACATGCCCTGCACCACTCCCCTCGCCCTGAAAAACAACCTTTGTAAATATAATCTCTATACAATGCCGGGAGTGTTCTGGAAGTGTCTGAAGAGCGTAAGTAAACTAGTGCATTAGGGAAGGCTCATGAATCAAGTCTTGAAGGAATGCAGGAAGTTCACCGGGAGACTGGAGTTCCAGGTAGAGGGAATGGCATATGCAAAGTTACAGAGGCATGAAAGAATGGGAATGCAAAATGTGATTTGGTTTTATGAAAGCTAACTCTAGCCAGGTAAGGAGGCTGGATGGAAAGAGGCCAGGTGAGAAAGACAGGTCAAGGGGTGAGAATGGATAGGTACAAAGTCCCAGGGCATTCACCACACCCTGTAGCCCTGGTTGGCTTTCTCATCTCCTGTGCCCTCTGGCCTCTCTTCCCTACCCCTCCCACTCCCTTAAGAAGTCTAGGATTTTCTGTCCTGCCACTGAGTGACATCTGGCTGCAACCAGTTTCTGCTCCTAGACGAGATGTAAGATTTCAGGCCCTGTGGTCAGAAGGCTGAACATTGAACTACCTGAGCTTCAGTTTCTTCATCTGGAAAATGGGTGTGCTCAGGAGGTCTGCCTGCCTGCAGATGACAGGGTAGGCAGGAACACGGCCTCACATGTAGGCATGAGCGGACTCCTATTCAACTGTGTGCGTTCACCGGCAAGCGGCACTTGCGCACGGGGCCGCTGGGGGTTTTCATATGCATTGGCTGCAGGGTTGCTTTTGCAGTGTTGTCTCCAGCCCATCACTTCTTTTTGTTTGCCCACCTGGGCCCTCGTCAAGTGCCTTGTCAGTCCCCAGCTGCATGACCACCCAGCTACCTCATTCCTCTCTGTGGCTCTTGCTCCCCTGCCTTCAACCTGCTCACTAAGCCCCAGGATGATCTTGGATCCCTCCCTCGGTGTTGTAGAATACAGACTCTTTAGCCTGGTCCTTCTAGCCATGCATGGGCTGTTTCTCCCGGCCACCCTGCCCCCCCTTCCAAGTTGCCAGTTAGTCACCTGCCACCTGAGCCTCTCCATTTTCCCCACCTCCACAGGGACATATGGCTCCTCTGGATACCTCTTTTCTGACCACCCACAGTCCTTCCAGGAGCCCTGAAAGTGGCTCTGCTCCAGGAAGCCCTCCTCCCCCTTTCCCCCCAGCTCACTTCTTCATTTTGCATCTTTGGCCTTTCCCCATAATTGTTCCCTTTCTCTCCCTAATTCCATTCCTTAAAGTCTTGCAGATTTTACTGTGCCAGGACACTGCTGCATCCCCGGCACCACCATGGGTGGAATGGATTTCTCAAGAATGCTTGTATGGACCCCTGTGGTTTATCAGCAGGCCCCCTGTGAGGGTGCCGAGGCGCCCAAGCACCTCACCCCCTGCTAGGCCCCCAAGCTCCTGGTAATGCCTCCTTCTAGCATCATGTGGCCTCGTGACACACTCACACGCATGAACACGCCATGTTTCCTGCTTTGGCTCAGAGACCATGCACAGCCACATGTGTCTCTCCCTAAGCCTCTCTGTTCATTACGATGTGTGTAAGCCAAGTCCAAGGGCTTTGAGAATCTCTTTCCTTTCTACCCTCTGGTCACCCAGTCTTCCCATCTGTCTTCCTTTCTTGTTTTGCCTTCCCATCCTTCAGACCTTAACTCAAAGGCCACCCCTGCAAGGGGTCTATCCCTGACAGCCAGTGTATGCAGCCCCTCCTCTGTCTCTTTTACTCTTCCTTATTTCGACCTGTTTTTGTCTTTTATACCTGTTTTCCCACACTAAAAAGATCTCGTTTGTTTGCTTGCTTCCTCACGTGCCACCTGCCTCCCCCAGGACACTCGGGGTCTGAGGGTGAGGCCTTTGTCATGGGCACCGTCTTGTCGCCTGCACCTGCACAGTGCTTGGCACTTACAGATGCTCATGCAGACGCTGTGGGAAGGAATCTGAAGTAGTCAAACAGGAAATAGACAGAGCACTGCCCCAGAATCAGGAAGCCCTGGTTGGGTCCTTGTGTGGTCGAGGATGTTTGATTCCGAGGCTCTCCCCTCCAGGAGTTGGGGTCTTCTCACTTCCCTTCCTATTGTCCCTCAGAACCAGCACATTCTAGGCCCCTGAGGGGTGTTCTCAGGTGCCTTACTACTTTTCATTTATTAATTCAAAAACTGGTTATGGGACACATGCTGAGTGCCAGATGCTGGGGACACAGGAGTCAATAAGACAGATGTGGTCTCTGCCTGCTGAATGTAGTTTCTAGCCAGATCTTCTGTGGGACAGATGACAAATACTCACACACTAAATAGTTAAACTTGGGGCGCCCGGATGGCTCAATTGGGTTAAGCATCTGACTCTTGATCTCAGCTCAGGCCATGATCTCATGGTTCATGGTTCATGGTTTCGAGCCCCACATCCGGTTCTGTGCTGACAGCTGACAGCTGACACAGCCTTCTTGGGATTCTCTATCTCCCTCTCTCTCTGCCCCTCCCTTGCTCCAGTGTTTTCTCTCTCCCTCTCTCAAAATAAAGAAATAAACATTTAAAAATGTATAAATAAATAGTTAAACTTTGCAGCAAGTGCTAGGAAGCAAAATGCAAGGCAAAGAGGGTGGGTGGGTGGGGTGAGGAGGATGTACTTTGCAGAGGCTCATTCCTAAGACCAGAAGGGGGAATAAGTCTCTCAGCTTTCTCTACCTTACTCTGCTTGGATCAATAGCTGATTGAAGAGGAGGCCGGAAGGGCACCGCAGGGCACGGGTGGCTGGTCAAGCTTGCAGGGTTTCAGGGATGGAGATGTCTCCAGCCCTGCCCAGAAGCTTCAGACAACCCAGGGGGCTCCTGAAGAGCAATCGGGAAGCCTGCAGTTGATTCAAGACCCAGAAGCATAGAATTTGTATTAGATCCTGCTTGGGGGCAAGGGAGAGAGAGAGGGGAGAGCCAGCAGCCGAGAGCCTGTTGGCAGTAATTGTGACTGGTTCACAGAAGTCCCTGAGGGCTAGGCCTGGATGGTCAAGGTGATCCTGCCAGGAAAGGGAGAGAAGGAAGGAGAGAAAGGTAGTGGGGGTGGGGCGGGGGGTATTGACTGGATGACACGCCCCTCTGCCGGAGGCAGGCCAGGTCATTCACTCTTGAATATTTATCAAGTACCATCTGTGTGCCAGACTCCTTTGTGAGCACTGGGGATTCAGCGGTGAGCAAGACAGACAAAATTTCTACCTTCATGGAGTCTATAGTCTCATGGGGGAAGGCAATAAACAAATACAATAAATCATTTTAATTTCTAATGATAGTAAGTGCTATGTAGAAAAAAGAAAGCTGGGGAAGAGGATAGCACCTGCGGGAGGGTGCTTTAGATTGGGTGGTCAGGGCTGTGACTTTTAAGCAGTAGTGATGTAAGAAGTGATGTAAGCATAGTGATGTAAGAAGCATATCAGCTCTGAGAAGCCCTTGGGGAACGAGCCTTCCAGACAGGGGAACAGCAAACATTAAGGAGCCAGAATGGAAACATGCTTGGAATGTGTGAGCAAGGAAGCCAGTTGGAATGAGTGAGGGGCAGAGTGACTGAGGGAGACAGTGGTAAGGGATAGGCAGGACCTGGGAAGAAATTTGGATATTATAGTAAACATAATAACCATTGGGGGGCTTTCAATATAGGAGGATGTGTTAGTCAGGATCCTCCAGAGAAACAGAGCCAATAGGATCCATACAGGTACATAGAAGAGATTCCTTAACAGGGATTGGCTCATGCAATCCTGGAGGCTGAGGAGTCCTATGGTCGGTCAGCGGCAGGCTGGAGGCCCAAGAAAGCAGGTGGCATCATTCGGTCCAAGTCTGAAGTCCTGACAATTGGGAGCCCTTCTGTTGTCAGAGGATCGCAAAAGAAGCATGTTCCAGCTCAAGCAGAAAGAGCAATTTGCCTGTCTTCTGCCTTTTTGTTCTATTCATTGGATTGGATGATGCCCATCTACAAATCCCACCCCCCCCCCAAAATGATGGTGTTGGGAGGGGGGACTTTGGGAAGTGATTAAGATTAGATGAGGTCATAAGGGAGGGGCCCCATGATGGGATTGGTGCCCTGGTAAGTCACGAGAGAGTCTCCTTCCTCTCTGCCCTCACCCTGTGAAGATGCAGCTAGAAGGTGGTAGTCTGCAACCTGGAAGAGAGCTCTCACTAGAATCAGGTGGCACTGGCATCCTGATCCTGGGCTCCCAGCCTCCAGAACTGTGAGAAATAAGCCACGCAGGCTATGGTATTTTGATATTGCAACCCTAATGGGTTGAGACATTTGGGCAGACACAGAGCTTGGAGACGTAAATTTAAGCTTTCAGTGTGTAGATGATATTAAAAGGCACGGTGTGGATGAGACCACCTAGGGAGAGAATAAAGAGAGATGCAAGCTAAGGTCTGAGCTCTCCAACATTTGAGGGGCCGGAAGTGGAGGAGGGAGCAGAGAGAGGGAATAGCCAGTGAGCCGGAAGACACCAAAGAGGATGTCTGGGAACCTAGGGAAGAAAGGATTTCAACAGATAGAGGATGACCCACTGAACTAAATACTGCCACAAGGCCAAGTAAGATGGACACTGAGAGATGATCGTTAGACTTGGGAAGACTAGGGTCTGCGCTGATTTTTGACAAGGATGATTTTGGTGAGAGGTGAGAACAAAAGCTTAATTGGAGAGAATGGCAGGTGATGGCGGTGAACACTGACAGTTTCCTTGAGACATTCTGTTCCAAGGGGAAGCCAAGAAATAAGGGTAGTAGCTGGAGGGGACTGTGAGGTCAAAAGATGTTTTTCACTTTTGAAGGTGGGGAAATAGGACAGAATGCTTTTATGCGGAGGAGAATGACCCAGGAGAGTCATTGATGATGCAGGAAAGAGTGGGGATAGGTGCCAGGTTAGGTCTCTGAGCAGGCTCTGGGGAATGGGGCCAGCTCCGAGCCATGACCATCCATCTTCCGGGACAGGGGCAAGGCCAAGTACAGGGGTGCACGTGTGAGGGCTTGGTAGATGTGGTAGTAGGAAGGAGAGGTTCTTCTTTACCCAATATCTCTTCTCTTTGAAAGAAAAATATCTACATCTGTTCCTTCTTCTCACATAGCTTCCTTCGTCTTCCTCTATTGCCTTGCTGGGGATCCGAAAAATCAGGGTGCGTTTTTTCATAAAGAGAAAGTTTATTCCCACCTCTGTTTCTCTCCCTCTCTTCACTTTTCTGTCTCTTGGATTCAGCTGGGGACCGAAAACAATGTGTCTGTCAACACACTTTTCTCCTCGTTCTTTTAAAAAAAAATTTTTTTTTTAATGTTTATTTTTGAAAGAGAGAGAGAGAGAGAGAGTGAGCATGAGTGGGGGAGGGGCAAAGAGAGAGGGAGACAGAATCCCAAGCAGGGTCCAGGCTCTGAGCTGTCAGCACAGAGCTCAACGCAGGGATTGAACTTGCAAACCGCGAGATCACAACCTGAGCTGAAGTCGGACGCTTAACCTACTGAGCCACCCAGGCGCCCCCTCTCCTTGTTCTTCATAGAACTGTAGACAGGCAGAGCTGGGGGACCTCCAAGGCCACCTTTCCAGGTCCACTCCCTTCTTTTTACAGATGAGGAGGTCATGGCTTGGAGAGACTGAGTGACCTACTCCAGCCAGGGCTTTGAGATGGCCTCCGCTACAGGTGAGGTCAGCTGTAATCTCGCCAGGAGCCAACAGTTGCTCGGATGCTTGAAATGATATCCTTGCTCTGTTGCCAATGTTGCACAGGCCTCCATCTGTATCGGGCGTGTTTCTCTGTGCTACTTAGTCGGGCATCATTGAATTGGCCCGTGTGACAGAGCTCAGAGAACGGACAGTGGGTGCTGTGCTAGCCACTGCAGCCCCAGCTCCCGGTTTAGGGCGGGAAACTGTTTCTGTCATTTCTTTGCACGTATTTACATTGTGCAAGTAAACGTCCTGGGGAAGAGAACATATCATTCAAGGTCGCAGAGCAACTACTGCAGGGCCTCTTCTAGCTTGACAGTTATGGCAGGGGGCTGGGAAGGCAACAGATGTTGTAGTTCCTATTTGGTGAGGGTAAACTGAGGCATAGTAAAGGAAAGTGTCCTTTCAGCTGCTCTGTGAGGGCACTGGGACAGCGTGTCTGTGCTTGCCTGTGTTGGCTCGATTTGTCCCTCAGTGATTCTTGAAGGGTGTTTAAAGGTGAATAAAAAGAGATGGTAGAAAAATCTGCCCATCAGAGTTGGCTGACTTTTTATTTTTCTGTATTATTTGTCATCCATTGCTAGAAGGTATTAGCCATACCCTTTGGCTTTGATAGGCTGGTGTTTCCCTTGGAGTGGCCCTTGTAAGACCCTGGGGAGGTGGGCGCATGTAGCAGGTTTTGCAGTTCTGCCCTGCGGAGGAGGGTTTGATTGCCAGGGATGCTCTGTTGCCTGCTGTTCCATTTCCTGCCCTTGGGTTTCCCTGTAAAGACTTGGTGGTGGTGGCAGTGACAGATCCAGCTGGCCTTTGAAGGTTTTGGTCCTCAGGCTGTTCCCTCTCCTGGGCATAGGGCTGCCCCTGGACAGGGCTAACCCACAGCCCCTACAGAGAAACACGGAGGTGGGGGTGGGGGCAGACAGTCAGCTCCAAGCCTGAGGCTGTGTTCTAAGATCTGGTTCTGCTTCAGGCATTGATGTCTCTGCAAATAAATAGACCTAACACGCAGCGAAAACCTAAGGGGGGCTCTGAGCCCTTCTGCCGATCCTGAGAAACGGGCAGGATCAGAGAAAAGCGGGAACAGGTAGAAGTTTGGACTACTCACCAAATAAGAATAAAGTGAGGCAGTGGGAGCTGCTAACAGAAGATTTCATGAGGCCAACCGGCCCATTCTAGCCATGAAAACTCCAGTTAAGACTTTTATAAAAATAAGCTTCCCCACAGCAAGCTGGGGAATGGTGCCTGTTCCCAGGGAGGGCTTCTGAGCTTCCCAAAGGCTCAGCCCCATTTGCTATCCCCAGAAAAGTTTTCTGCCACCAAGACCAGCCACTTCTACAGGGTGACCTCTAGAATGCCAGCCAGGGCGGCAGTCACAAGGATCTTGTCCTGACTCATCCCTAGCAGATGCCCTGCTGATCCCATTGATAAAAACCTGCAGCCGCCGCCTCCACTGAGTACCCGGGCAGCCAGCCAAGCCCGGCTTCATTCACTGACAGGCTGCCCGACCGGGGGGAGTGGGACAGGAAAGCGAAGTGCAAGTTAGAGAGGAATGGAGCAGAGGCCTGAGGTCTGGCACAGGACGAAACAGAGCCAGAGACACCAGCCAGGGGGTGGCGACCTGAGGTTGGGGCTCCTGGGGTGGGACAGTAACCCAAATCCTAAAGACTGTAGGTATGCTAGAGGGTCCAAGAATAACCCGGACAGGGACACCCACACTCTGAGTTTTCTCTGGCTTGCAGAAGGCCTCTGGACACCAACTGGATCAGTTCTTCTCACACCTTGGGGCTCATCAGAATCCCCTGGGGTGCTTAATTTTTATTTTTTTAATTTTAATTTTAATTTTAATTTTTATTATTTATTTTTATTTTTTAACCTGTTTTATTTATTATATTTTTTAAATTTACATCCAAATTAGTTAGCATATAGTGCAACGATAATTTCAGGAGTAGATTCCTTAGTGCCACTGACCCATTTAGCCCATCCCCCCTCCCACAACCCCTCCAGTAACCCTCAGTTTGTTCCCATATTTATGAGTCTCTTGTGTTTTGTCCCCCTCCCTGTTTTTATATTATTTTTGTTTCCCTTCCCTTATGTTCATCTGTTTTGTCTCTTAAAGTCCTCATATGAGTGAAGTCATATGATTTTTGTCTTTCTCTGACTGACTAATTTCACTTAGTGTAATACCCTCCAGTTCCACCCACGTAGTTGCAAATGGCAAGATTTCATTCTTTTTGATTGCCGAGTAATACTCCATTGTGTATATATACCACATTTTCTTTATCCATTCATCCATCGATGGACATTTGGGCTCTTTCCATACGTTGGCTATTGTTGATAGTGCTGCTATAAACACTGGGCTGCATGTGTCCCTTCGAAACAGCACACCTGTATCCCATGGATAAATGCCTAGTAATGCAATTGCTGGGTTGTAGGGTAGTTCTATTTTTAGTTTTTTGAGAAACCTCCATACTGTTCTCCAGAGTGGCTGCACCAGCTTGCATTCCCAGCAACAATACAAAAGAGATCCTCTTTCTCTGCATCCTTGCCAACATCTGTTGTTGCCTGAGTTGTTCATGTTAGCCATTCTGACAGGTGTAATGTGGTAGCTCATTGTGTTTTTCATTTGTATTTCCCTGATGATGAGTGAAGTTGAGCATTTTTTCATGTGTCGCTTGGCCATCTGGATGTTTTCTTTGGAGAAATGTCATTTCATGTCTTTTGCCCATTTCTTCAGTGGATTATTTATTTTTTGGGTGGTGAGCTTGAGAAGTTCTTTATAGATTTTGGATACTAACCCTTTATCTGATATGTCATTTGCAAATATCTTCTCCCATTCTGTCGGTTGCCTTTTAGTTTTGCTGATTGTTTTCCTTCGCTGTGCAGAAGCCTTTTATTTTGATGAGATCCCAGTAGTTCATTTTTGCTTTTGTTTCCCTTGCCTCCAGAGACGTGTTAGTAAGAAGTTGCTGCGGCCAAGATCAAAGAGATTTTTGCCTGCTTTATCCTCAAGGATTTTGATGGCTTCCTGTCTTACATTGAGGTCTTTCATCCATTTTGAGTTTATTTTTGTGTCTGGTGTAAGAAAGTGGTCCAGGTTCATTCTTCTGCATGTCGCTGTCCAGTTTTTCCAGCACCACTTGCTGAAGAGACTGTCTTTATTCCATTGGATATTCTTTCCTGCTTTGTCAAAGATTAGTTGGCCATACGTTTGTGGGTTCATTTCTGGGTTCTCTATTCTGTTCCATTGATCTGAGTGTCTGCTCTTGTGCCAGTACCATACTGTCTTGATGATTACAGCTTTGTAGTATAGCTTGAAGTCTGGGATTGTGATGCCTCCTGCTTTGGTTTTCTTTTTCAAAATCGCTTTGGCTGTTCGGGGTCTTTTCTGGTTCCATACAAATTTTAGGATTATTTTTTCTAGCTCTGTGAGGAATGCTGGTGTTACTTTGATAGGGATTGCATTGAATATGTAGATTGCTTTGGGTAGTATTGACATTTTAACAATATTTGTTCTTCCTATCCAGGAGCACGGAATCTTTTTCCGTTTCTTTGTGCCTTCTTCAATTCCTTTCATAAGCTTTCTATAGTTTTCAGCATATAGATTTTTCACCTCTTTGGTTAGATTTATTCCTAGGTATTTTATGGTTTTTTGTGCAACTGTAAATGGGATTGATTCCTTGATTTCTCTTTCTGTCACTTCATTGTTGGTGTATAGGAATGCAACCGATTTCTGTGTGTTGATTTTATATCCTGCAACTTTGCTGAATGCATGAATCAACTTTTTTGCAGCTTTTTTGGTGGAATCTTTTGGGTTTTCCATATAGAGTATCATGTCATCTGCGAAGAGTAAAAGTTTGACCTCCTCCTGGCCGAACTGAATGCCTTTTATGTCTTTGTGTTGTCTGATTGCAGAGACTAAGACTTCCAATACTATGTTGAATAACAGTGGCGAGAGTGGACATCCCCATCTTGTTCCCGATCTTAGGGGGAAAGCTCTCAGTTTTTCCCCACTGAGGATGATATTAGCATTGGATTGTTCATATATGGCTTTTATGATCTCAAGGTATGCTCCTTCTATCCCTACCTTCTTGAGGGTTTTTATCAAGAAAGGATGCTGTATTTTGTCAAATGCTTTCTCTGCATCTATTGAGAGGATCATATGGTTCTTGTCCTTTCTTTTATTGATGTGATGAATCACGTTAATTGTTTTGTGGATATTGAACCAATCCTGCATCCCAGGTATAAATCCCACTTGGTCGTGGTGAATAATTTTTTTAATGTATTGTTGGATCCAGTTGGCTAATATCTTGTTGAGGATTTTTACATCCATGTTAATTAAGGAAATTGCTCTATAGTTCTCCTTTGTAGTGAGGGTCTCTGTCTGGTTTTGGAATCAAGGTAATGCTGGCTTCATAAGTTTGGAAGTTTTCCTTCCATTTCTATTTTTTGGAACACCTTCAAGAGAATAGGTGTTAACTCTTCCTTAAATGTTTGATAGACTTCTCCTGGAAAGCCATCTGTCTCTGGACTCTTGTTTTTTGGGAGATTTTTGATGACTAATTCAATTTCCTTACTGGTTATGGGTCTGTTCAAATTTTCTATTTCTTCCTGTTTCAGTTTTGGTAATGTATATGTTTCTAGGAGTTTGTCCATTTCTTCCAGATTGCCCATTTTATTGGCATATAATTGTTCATAATATTCTCTTACCATTGTTTTTATTTCTGCTGTGTGAGTTGTGATCTTTCCTCTTTCATTCTTGATTTTATTTATTTGGGTCCTTTCCTTTTTATTTTTGATCAAACTGGCTAGTGTTTTATCAATTTTGTTAATTCTTTCAAAGAACCAGCTTCTGGTTTCATTAATCTGTTCTATTGTTTTTTGGGTTTTGATAGCATTAATTTCTGCTCTAATCTTTATTATTTCCTGTCTTCTGCTAGTTTGGGGTTTTATTTGCTGTTATTTGTTTATTTATATCCAGTTCTTTTAGGTTTAAGGTTAGATTGTATATCTGAGACATTTCTTCCTTCTTTAGGAAGGCCTGGAGGTTTTGGGTTGTGGTATTATCATTTTCATTGACTTCCATATACTGTTTAATATCCTCTTTAACTTCTTGGTTAGCCTATTCATTCTTTAGTAGGATGTTCTTCAGTTTCCAAGTATTTGTTACCTTTCCAAATTTTTTCTTGTGGTTGATTTTGAGTTTCATAGGGTTGTGGTCTGAAAATATGCACGGTATGATCTCGATCTTTTTGTACTTACTTAGGGCTGATTTGTGTCCCAGTATATGGTCTATTCTGGAGACCATTCCTGTGCACTGGAGAAGAATGTATATTCTGCTGCTTTAGGATGAAATGTTCTGAATATATCTGTTAAGTCCATCTGGTCCAGTGTGTCATTCAAAATCATTGTTTCCATGTTGATTTTTTGATTAGATGATCTGTCCATTGCTGTGAGTGGGGTGTTGAAGTCTCCTACTATTATGGAATTACTATCGATGAGTTTCTTTATGTTTGTGATTAATTGATTTATATTTTTGGGTTTTCCCACATTTGGTGCATAAGTGCACCAAATTGTTCACAATTGTTAGGTCTTCTTGTTGGGTAGACCCCTTGATATGATATAATGCCTTTCTGCATCTCTTGATACAGTCTTTATTTTAAAGTCTAGATTGTCTGATATAAGTATGGCTACTCTGGCTTTCTTTTGTTGACCATTAGCATGATAGATGGTTCCCCATCCCCTTATTTTCAATCTGAAGGTGTCTTTAGGTCTAAAGTGGGTCTCTCATAAACAGCATATAGATGAATCTTGTTTTCTTATCTGTTCTGTTACCCTATGTCTTTTGATTGGAGCATTGAGTCCACTGATGGTTAGAGTGAGTACTGAAAGATATGAAATTATTGCCATTGGAGTTTCTGGTGGTGTTCTCTGGTCCTTTCTAATCTTTGTTGCTTCTGATACACACACACACACACACACACACACACACACACACACATATATATATATTTATTTATTTATCTTTTCTCCCCTCAGAGAGTACCCCTTAAAATTTCTTGCAGGGCTGGTTTAGTGATCACAAACTCCTTTAATTTTTGTTTGGGAAAATTTTTATCTCTCCTTCTATTTTGAATGACAGCCTTGCTGGATAAAGAATTCTTGGCTGCATATTTTTCTGATTCAGCACATTGAATATATTCTTCCACTCCTTTCTGGCCTGCCAACTTTCTGTGGATAGGTCTGCTGCAAACCTGATCTGTCTTCCCTTGTAGGTTAGGGACTTTTTTTCCCTTGATGCTTTCATGATTCCCTCCTTGCCTGAGCATTTTGTGAATTTGACTATGATATGCCTTGTTGATAGTTGTTTTTTGTTGAATCTAATGGGGGTCCTCTGTGCTTCTTGGATTTTGATGTCTGTGTCTTTCCCCAAGTTAGGAAAGTTTTCCACTCTGATTTGCTCACATAACCCTTCTATCCCTATTTCTCTCTCTTCCTCTTCTGGGACCCCTATGATTCTGATGTTGCTCCTTTTTAATGAGTCACTGATTTCTCTAATTCTTAAATCATGCTCTTTTGCCTTAATATCCCTCTTTTTTCTGCTTCATTATTCTCTATAAGTTTGTCATCTCTATGGCTGATTCTCTGTTCTGCCTCATCCATCCTTGCTGCCGCTGCATCCACCCATGATTGCAGTTCAGTTATAGCATTTTTAATTTCATTCTGACTATTTTTTACTTCTTTTATCTCTGCAGAAAGGGATTCTAATCTATATTCAACTCCAGCTAGTATTCTTATTATCGTGATTCTAAATTCTGGTTCAGACTCTTGCTTGTATCTGTGTTGGTTAAATCCCTGGCTGTCGTTTCTTAGTGCTCTTTCTTTTGGGGTGAATTCCTTCATTTTGTCATCTTGAAGGGAGAAAAGGAATTAATGAGGTAGAAAAATTGAAATTAAAAAAATTAAAATAAAAAAATATTAAAATTAAAAGTTACACACACACATGCACAAATCGAATAGATGATGCTAGATTCTAGGTGTATTTTGGTCTGGGTGTTGAAAGTGGTTTGACAAATTAGAGAAAAAAAGGGGGGGATAAAAAAAAGGAAATCATTTGAGAATTTGAAATAATGAATACACTGAAGTAGACTAATATGAGATGATGGGGTAAAATAGAATTTGAAAAAATATACACAAAAGTAAAGAATATAGTAGAAAAAATTAAAGGAAAATATTTTAATAAAAATTAAAAATAAATATGAATTTTTTTCTTTTTCTGTATTCAAGAGAAAAGAAACAAAAAAGATAAAAAAGATAAAAAAGAAAGAAAAAAAGGAAATTGTTTGAAAATTTAAAAAAGTTAATACACTGTAGTAGACTAAAATAAAATGATGGAAGTAAAATAGAATTTGAAGACATTTACCTAAAAGGAAAAAATATAGTAAAAAAATTAAATAAAATATTTTTAATAGAAATTGAAAGTAAAAATGAAGTTTTTCTCTGCATCAAGAAAGAGAAAAGAAACGAAAAAGAAAAAAGAAACAGAAAACAGAAAAAAAGGAAATCACTTGAAAATTTGAAAAGATGAATACACTGAAGTAAACTAAAATAAAATGATGAAAGTAAGATAGAATTTGAAAAGATTTACACAAAAGTAAAAAACATAGTAAAAAAATTAAAGAAAAATATTTAATAAAAATTGAAAATAAAAATGAATTTTTTCTTTCTGTATTCACGAAAAAGAAAAAAAAGAAAAAAAGAAAATTGAATAGGTGGACCTGCTGACAGATTGAAATAGGACTGAAATTACTTCGTTTTCCCCTAGAAGTCAGACTATGTAGTGCTTTATAGTCCATAAACTAAGTGGGCAGTGAGACTTGTGTTCTTGAAGAGTGAGGTTGGCCGAGTTGGGTGGGGCTCAGTGTAATGGCTCCATTCTCCACTAGATGGCGCTGCTAGCCTACTGGGGTGGATTGTTGTGACGCCTGTAGGTGCGTATGCGCATGTGTGGGAGTGGTGAAAATGGTGCCACCCAGCTACCCAGTCTGTTCTCCCAGATCAGCAATCGCACACCCGTCCTCTGTATTCAGCTTTCATCCACTCCCCGCTTCTTCACTGTCCGTGACCAAGCCCCAGGCAGTGCCTCTCTCCTGAGTTTTGTCTCAGATGCGGCTGTTTTCCCCGGCCCCTTATTTCTGAAGCACTGAGGCTTTGACCTGTTCGCTCCCTCTGCGAGAGGGTCTCACTGAGCAATGGCTGAATGAGCAATGGCTGAATGTCGGCTGCGCCCAGGAACACTTGCTGGACCCTGCTGCTGCCGGTGCCCCAAGACTGCGGCCAGGTGCCAGCCTGTCCCAGAAAAAGTTTGAGAGATAGTGTAACAGCAGCATTTCAGGGATTATGGAAAATCACAACACACATCTGGCATCAGGCTTCACCCTTAACGACCTTGTTCCAGCACCAGCAAATGTGGCCATTTTCTGGGGTCTGCTGGGACCAGGTGGCTTCAACAGTCTCTACCAAATGTCCTTCCAGCAGTGGAACCGCTTTTCCCCGTGTGGACCAAGAACCTCCTGGACCTCACTCTGTTCCTGGGGATTCGCCCTTCCCACCAGAGCACTGCCAGGTATTGAGCTGTGGAATTGCAGACTTTGTGCTTCCCTTGTTTATAGTCTTAATGGAATTTCAACCCTTTACTTTCTCCTTTCTCCCTTTTTAGTTTAGTCCCTGCGGCTGTTTCCAATTTTCTGCTTTCTCTCCAGCTGCTTTTGGGTAGGGGTGCTTTTCCCATATTCTCCCC
>NW_024412376.1:13891755-14028117 GCF_014898765.1 Herpailurus yagouaroundi | reverse complement strand
GACCAGTCTTCATCCTCTCTCTGCCTGCAAAAGCGGCTCCCTGCCCGCTGCCGGCTTCTCGCTCACCAAGTTCACCTCTCCACACCGAGTACCTGCTGAATTCTGTGGTTCAGGTCGTGCAGATTGTTGTGTTAATCCTCCAGTCAGTTTTCCAGGTATGTAGGATGGTTTAGTGTTGGTCTGGCTGTATTTCATGGACATGAGACACACAAAAAACTTCCATGCTGTTCTGCCATCTTGGCTCCCTCCCCCTCCTCCCCTGGGGTGCTTTAAAAAATTTCTGGGATACCTGGGTGGCTCAGTTGGATTAACATCCGGCTTTTGATATCAGGTCAGGTCCTGATTTCTTGGTGGTGAGATTGAGCCCCGTGTTGGGTTCTGTGCTGACAGTGTGGATCCTGCTTGGGATTCTCTCTCTGTCCTTCTTGCTGCCCCTCCCCCACTTGCACTCACCCTCTCTCTCTCTCCAAATAAAAAAATAAACACTAAAAACCCACAAATTTCTAAGTGCCATCTGGAAAATTTGACACTTGGGAGTTGGCTCCAGGAACCTGTATTTTTAGCACATTCCCCAGGTATTTCTCAGGGCCCATGGAGTTCTGGCCTGGCCTGTGGGCACCAGGGTAGTGGGCCATGTCCCCTTCCAGGTACCAAGGGATCTCAGAAAGCTACAGGACTCTATAGCTGCTCATTGGGATGACACCTTTGGGACCTACAAATTGCTTCGGTTTATATGCTCCAGCCATCTTGTGGTGGTTGTAAGGGGACATACATACAGACCCGCAGGCACAGGAACGCTAGGCTGGAGATACTGTCCTATCACTCTCTGTCACATTGCCCGGTTTTATTTTATATATTGTGCTTGCCACTCTCTGACATTATTTTATTGCTCGTTGATTGGTTACTTGTCTGTCTCCTACCATTGATATTGGGTTTCCATGAAAGCAGGGGCCTCATCTGTTTTGCTTACTGCTTTCTGCCTAATACCCAAAAATGAGCTGGCATGTCACCAGGCCTGGATTCCTGCTTGATTGGTGAATCTGAGTTACAAGATACCGGAGGCTGTCAGGCAAACGCCCCAAGTCATCTCGGTTTCCAGGGAAGCTCATGACATTCCCAGTTCCTGTGTGTCTGCTTCAGGAGTAGAGCAGGAGGATATCATGGGAGATTGGACCATTCACCTCCTCTCTGAGTCAGGATGTCCCAGTGGGGCCTGGCTGTTAGTATGTTTCATTGGTTTTAAAATGAGTCTCCCTGCAAAATGTCATCGATATCTTACTCTAGTGTAGATTCAACAACATTCCTGGAAAAATAGAGACTGTACTCAAGGTCCCAGGCACAGTCCACATCTCTGCCCTTCAGTACTGATAGACCTAGGAAGAGATCTCTATGTGAGCTTCTGCAAGTGTGAAACCATCTCATTGGAGGGGCATAGGGACGCTGGCTAGTGGGGAGTGGGAGAAGACAAGGACTCCATAGAGGCCGTAGTTTCTCTTCCTGCTGGAAGAATCAGACTTCCCCTCTGGGTGATCTGCTCTAAATCGCACCCCTTCCCCTTCCCCCTCTGCCCCCAGAACTGCAGGCAGATAAAATATTGAAAAATAAGGACAGGATGCTGCTTGCCGATGGCACATTATGATCAAGAAGGTTTCCAAGGTCAGCCCTACAGTCCATGTAGGCACTAGCTATCCACATGGCTAGGTGTCACTGGAGCAACATGTGACTTCTGGCTACTGCTGTGATCAAGTGTGGGCAGTGTGTGGGTGTGTGTGAAAGAGGGGCAGAGGGAGAATTACATGACCATCACTGGGTTGCAGAAGAGGTGATCCTAGTCAGTATAGTGGTCAATCCAGCACAGGCTTTGGGGTCCAACAGGCTTGTACTTGAGAACTTTCTTAGGAAAGCAGTTAACTTCTCCAAGCTTAGTTTCCTCATCTGCAAAACTGGGACTTTTACTGCCAGTTATAAGGTTGTTTTAAGGAGTAACTGAAAAAAGTACCATTCACTTAGGAAAGTTCCTGGGACGTGTAATTATGTTTTAGTTATTGTTATGGGGTGTGTGTGTGTGTGTGTGTGTGTGTGTGTGTGTGGTAAAACATACATAACATAAAATTTGCCATCGCAACGATTTTAAGTTAATTTATTATACATATACATATATTTTTTTAGAGAGAGTGAGAAAGACTGTGCATGCAAGTGGGGGAAGGGCAGACAGAGAGGGAGAGAGAGACTCTTAAGCAGGCTCCACATTTAGCATGGAGCCCGACATGGTACTTGATCTCATGACTGCAAGATCATGATGTGAGCTGAAATCAAGAGTTGGACACTCAACCCACTGAGCCACCCAGATGCCCCTTAACTATTTTTAAAAAATATTTCATTTAATCTTCACACCCAACATGGGGCTCAAATTTACAACCCCAAGGCCAAGAGTCGAGTGCTCTACTGACTGGGCCAGCCAGGTGCCCCTTAACTATTTTTAAGTCTACATTTCAGTGGCATTAAGTACATTCACATTGAACCATCAGTGCCATCCATCTGCAGAACTTTTCGTCTTCCCAAATGGAAACTCTGTCCCCATTAAACACTAACTCCTCACTCCTCCTTACCCTCAGCCCTTGGCAATCCCCATTTTACTTTCTCACTATGAATCTGACAGCTCTAGGTACCAATATACATGGAATCTGACAGCTCTAGGTACCAATATATATGGAATCATACAGTGTTTGTCCTTTTATGACTGGCTTATTTCACTTAGCATAATGTCTTCAAGGTTCATCCATGTTGTAGCTGTCAGAATTTCCATTTATTTATTTATTTATTTATTTATTTATTTTTATTTTTTTTAACGTTTATTTATTTTTGAGACAGAAAGAGACAGAGCATGAATGGGGGAGGGTCAGAGAGAAGGAGACACAGAATCCGAAACAGGCTCCAGGCTCTGAGCTGTCAGCACAGAGCCCGACGCGGGGCTTGAACTCACGGACCGCGAGGTCATGACCTGAGCCGAAGTCGGACACTTAACCGACTGAGCCACCCAGGCGCTCCTAAGAATGTCCTTCCTTTTAAAGGCTGAATCCATTGTGGGCACATGGGTGGCTCGGTCAGTTAAGCATCCAACTCTTGATTTCAGCTCAGGTCGCAATCTCACGGTTCATGAGATCGAGCCTCGCGTCGGGCTCTGCGCTGATAGCACAGAGCCTGGTTCGAATTCTCTCTCTCCCTCTCTCTCTGCCCCTTCTCCGCTCCCATGTCCTGTCTCTCAAAAATAAATACATAAAGTTAAGGGGAAAAAAAGGCTGAATCCATTGTATGGACAGACCACATTGTGTTTATCTGTTTACCCATTCATCCTTCAGTGGCCACTTGGGTTGCTTCTACCCAAATAATGCTGCCGTGAACGTGGGGGTGCAAATCTTCTTCATTTCCCAGCTCTCCGTTCTTCTGAGCGTATACAATTCACTGTTCTTCCATGTATATGCATATATGTATATAAGTATAATTGCTAAATCATATAGTAGTTCTATGTTTAACTTCTTGAGGAAACTCCATACCGTTTTCTACAACAGATGCACCTTTTTATAGTTCCACCAACAGCACACAGGGTTCCAGTTCTCCACATTCATGCCAATACTTGCTATTTTCTCCTTCTTTTTAAAAAATAATAGTCATTCTACGTCTACTTTTTTAACTTACAAGCGTTGAAACATACACAGGACACGTTTCTTTTCCATTTTTCTGGGTGGTATCCGCTAAGCCACACCAGTCTGCTGTGTGGTGGAGACCACAGAAAACCAGTAAGGAAGGACAGCAGGAAAAAAGGCAGGGAGAACACTTTGTAATTTATCAGGAGAGAAGTGTTCTATGTTTTGGGAAATGTGTAGAAGGAGTACACTTCCACGTAGTGCACGCTGTTGGGTAGCATATAGTGGTGCTCAGTGAGCGTGTGTTGAGTGAACTGGGCATTCGTGTGGGAGGAAGACCCAACATGTATTAAGTGCCCATTAGTTGTCAGACTGGTTGCTAGGAAACCCTTGGAGGAAGTGTCGAGTCTCTTTACAAATGAGAAAACTGAGGCCCAAAGAACCTGAGGGTGGAGGTGCATGGGTGACTCAGTCTGTTAAGTGTCTGACTCTTGGTTTCAGCTCAGGTCATGATCTCACTGTTCGAGAGTTCGAGCCCTGCATTAGGCTCTGTGCTGACAGCATGCAGCCTCCTTGGGATTCTCTCTCTGTCCTTCTCTCTCTGCCCCTCCCCTCCTCTTGCTCTCTCTCTTAAAATAAATGAACTTAAAAAGCAGCTGAGGATGAGTCTGTGCATATATGTCTGATGAGGGGCAGAACTGGGATCTGAACCCAGGTCCTCGGACTCCACGTTGGGGCTGAGGAGATGGCGGCATTCGCTCTTGCCCTGGAATGAATACACAGCCTGATTTCAGACAAATCACCTCTCTTTTCTAGGCCTTGATTGCTTCTTTGGTGACACAGAGGTGGGATGGAGGGCTATTGGAGCCCCTGAAGTTCCCTGGTTCTGTGGGGCTCTGCCCTCCATCTGGTCTCCGGAGAGCCTGAGCCTGAGAGCAGCCAGCTGGGAAGAGAGGGGCCACCATGTCCTGCAGGGCACTGAGTGGCACAGGAGCATGGGGGGGGGGGGTGCACTGGCTGGGGAAGGCCCAGCGGACAGGAGAGTCACAATGAGGATCACATGAAGAGCCTCCTAGATGTGTCCATGGGCACTGGCCTGACAGCAAGGGGCTCTGCTTTATGTCCCAGCTGTAGCCCTAATTGCTGTGTGGCCTCCGGCTCCCAGACCCAGTGCTTCCCTTCTGTGGATGGTGATAATGGTGGCTGGGCTTATGAGACCACTTAGTGTGTGCAAAGGTAAGCGCTAGAATGAGTTATTCAATTTCACCCACCCCATCACCAGCTCTGTGAGGTAGGGGGTAGTAGTAGTCCTGTCCTATAGAAGAAATGGAAGCTTAGAGTTCTTATAAAATGAATGAGTCCCACAGACCTAGGAAGTAGGGCCTGGGTTGAGAGTACCTGCCCATCCTCCACTCCCGGCATTATTGGGGCAATCAGAACCAAACTGATATAATGCGCATCTATAAGAGTGATTTCAGGGTGCAAAACAACGCAAAGAACAAATAAGGCATTTATGTGAGCAAGCAGAGGTCCCTGCTGTGGAGGTTAGAAAGCTAGTGTCCTTTAGCAAGCTGTTCATCTTCCCTAAGCCTCAGTTTTCTAATCTGTTAAAATGGGAAAACCATTACCCCCACCTGCTTACAGGACAGAGGTGGAAGGAGGAAGATAGAAGGGCAGATTTGTAGATATGCTTGAAAAACTATAAAACACACTCTACACTGACTGGTAACAGAGAGACTGCCTGTGGGAAAGTTCATGTGAGAGAACTTTCTCTTCCCTCCCCTCCCCTCCCCTCTTCTTCTCTCCCCTCACCTCCCCACCCCTCCCCTCCTCTTCCCAGGGTAAGTTTCTTGAAGACAGAACTTCCAGAGAGCACTAGGTGGGTAAGGGTTGGAGAAATCAGGGTAGGCTGCATGGTGGAAGTAGCAGCCTGGGAGGAGGAGGGTTTGTTTCAGATTTTCATACACTTGCAGCTTGGAAGCTGAGCTCCCACTGTGCCCTGTCTGGGAGACTCATTTCCCCAACGCCCCCCCCACCCCATTTCTCAGCCTTGCCTCTGCTGTGAGTCTTCCTGTTAAAAGTGTTTTTTTTCTCCTCCTCTTCAGCAGAGGTGCACCAAGCATGTATAATGTATAATAAATAAATTAATATTTTATATTTTATAGGCCTAAATCGTTCATAACTCTCATAATGCACAGAGTCGCTGGGAAGCCCAGAGTGTTATGGGCATTCCGTGGAGGTCCTGCTTGAAAAGAAGCCCCTCTGGGCAGGCCTCAGCCACCCATGGCTGGCGAGGGGTACTGCAGTGCACAGAGCCTGGCGGGATGAGCCACTGGCTATCACTATCTCTGAAGTGCAGTCTGGCTGCCAGACCGAGGTAGCTGGTGGCCCCGGGGTAGCTGGTGGGGCTGGCTGGTCTCCTCCACCCATGTTCACTGGGTTCTGGAGACCTGGCAGGAAAAGGGGTGTGTGGGGCCTCCTTGGAGCCTGAGTGCTAGGATGCCCAGGGCGGCTGCCCCCACTTCTGTGATGGTAGGGGCCGTGACAGAACTCCCTCTGGGGACCCTAGTGTTAGTAGTAAACTGGAGAGTGAAAAGGGCAGGTGCAGAGCAGTGTGTTTTGAATGCTTCCTATTGATAAGAAAGGGGATATCAGTGCATTCTTAGTTGCTTATACAGCATAAAGCACTCTGCAGAGTTACAGGATGGTGCCTACCTCTGGAGGCTGCTGGAGGCGTGGCAAGAGGACTGTATATACACACATGTTTACATATAATACGTATGTGTGGGGTGTATACACAAACTTTTGAACAAATTAAATGTATTAAAACCATTTTTTAAAGTTTATTTTGACAGAGAGAGAGAGCGTAGGAGCAAGCACAAGCAGGGGAGGGGCAGAGAGAGAGAGGGAGAGAGACTCCCAAGACATGGGGCTGGAACTCATAAACCATGGCTTGAACTGAGATCAAGAGTTGGACGCTAAAACTACTGAGCCACCCAGGCGCCCCTGTATTAAAACCATTTTAAATGTATTCTGCCAGTAGTACAGGGCTCCAGGGTCTTTCCTGGCCTGGGCCAGATGGAAGGTGGCTTACTTTCCAGCCCCTCCAACACCCCCTGCAATCCTGGCCAGGGCTTGGACCTGCTCCTCTTCCCCCTGCTTCTGGTTTCCATCCCCTGAGGCACTCAACCTCTCCCACAGCTCCTTCCCGCCAGCCCTCTGCTCCTCCATCCTGTCTTCATGACCTGGTCTTCTGCTTTTTGATGTGCACCTTCCATGCCAGCTCCCCTGCTCCCCTGTCTCCTTGGGCCCTGGCAGCTTGGCTGGCCGGTCAAATCTGTTTGCTCTGAGTATTCACGGCCGATAATGACACGTCAGATGCATCAGATGTCACCCTCCCCCCAGGCTGTGATAGTAATACCTTCTCATGGGATAGAACTTGGAAAATATCAACATATCAATTTCTGAATGACCCACAACCTCACTACCCAGAGATCTCCAGCTATCTACCCTTCAGTACCTCTTCTGTTTCAACATTTGTGTCATCAACATTATTTTCAAACGCTAAGTTCATATCCTGCTCTTCTCACACTTTTCTGTTCTGCTTGTTTTCCCTGAATGTTCCGTTAAAAGCATTCTCCAACTTTTAAAACCTTCTCATGGATAGGGGCAGCTGGGTGGCTCAGTCGGCTAAGTGTCCAACTTTCAATTTCAGCTCAGGTCATGATCTCATGCTTGTGAGATCCAGACCCTCGGGTTGAGCTCTGAACTGACAGCACGGAGTCTGCTTGGGGTTCTCTCTCTCCCTTTCCTTCTCTGTCCCTCCCCGCTTGCATGCATGCACTTTCTCTTTCTCTCAAAATAAATAAATAAACATTAAAAAAGAAAACTCCTCATGGATAACACTTTTGAAATTTATTGCAGAGATGTACCATACATTGAACTGCTCCCTAATTTCTAAACAGCATTTACTCACTGACCCTGGCTGGAGTTGTAACCACTACCTCAAATGCATGTTGAGAGAATGATGTGCTGAGATCCATAAAGGGCCTAGATCCTCATCTAACACAGAGTAGATGTCCAAGAAGCACCTCATGCATGCACTTGCCCAATACACCCACCTGAATTGACAGCTCTTCTTTAGGTTCCTAAACTCTGAGGTTTGGTTTTCCCTATGGGAATGCAACAGCTGTGACCAGTGATTCCTGACAGGAGGCCAGGTGAGCCAGGAAGGAAGAAAGGAAGGAAGGAAGGAAGGAAGGAAAAAAAGAAGGAAGGAAAAAAAGAAGGAGGGAAGGAGGGAGGAAGGAAGGAAGGAAAGAAAGGAAGAGGGAGGGAGGAAGGAAGGAAGGAAAGAAAGAAGGAGGGAGGGACAGAGGAAGGAAGGAAGGAAAGAGAGGAAGGAAGGAAAGAAAGAAAGAAAGAAAGAAAGAAAGAAAGAAAGAGGAAGGAAGGAAGGAAGGAAATGCCCTGTTTCTGAGGAAGGGAAGTGGAAAGTGGGGGCACCTTTGCCTGTCTTCCTTTGTCATGGCAAAGCCTTGTCCTTTCTAAGGAACTGCTTGTGGTTATTTTTCTTCCTGACTTCTTCACCTCCCTAACCTGGGGGTGGAGGGCTGGCTGGATGGGAAACGTGAGTGGTTGCTGAAAGGCAGGAAACTCCAGCCAGGGAGGCATGAATGATTCCTGAATAATTTTGTGCATCAGCAGTTAGCAAGTTAGGCTGCTAAGGAGTGAATGGGAAGCTTGTTCTGCTAACGGCTGACGTCCTTTTGCTCTCTGGAGAGCAGCTTTCCCCACTTGGGTCTGCTGGTGAGCGGGAACTGTATGCACAGGTGGGGCCTTGGACATTCATTCATTCATTCAACAAACACGTATTCAAGCACCTGCCATCCCGGGAGGCTGTGTGAGGGAAGGGGGGAGTACAAAGGGGAGTTGGTGCAAATCCTCATGGAGCGCTTGTGGTCACCAGGCTGGCTTTCCAGCCACCAGTGTCAGCCTGTTGTTCCCTGACCCCAATAATCCCACTCTTCGTGCTCACTTTGGAAGACAGGGTGCTCTCTGCTCCAAGTCCTTTGTTGGCACCAGCCACGGTTCCATCTGGGCCCCATTGTCCTCATCTGTGAAAGGACTTGGTCCACAGAGGTCCCTCATGGGCCTGCCAGGCCCCAAATACTCACCCAACACACACAGGCCATGCCCAGTAAGAAGGGACAGGGTGCCTCAGTGTTGCCATGGTTGCTGGGGGGGGGGGGGCCTGAGGCTGCAAATCCCATGCTCCTGGGTTTCACCCACACTGTCAATCTTGGTCACCTTCCCAGGTGCTCAGTCTCTCTCCTTCCATGCTGCCTCTCCCTGCCTTTTTTGCTACACTTTTCCTCTTTCCTATTTCAGACCAGTAAGTTAGATCTAAAATGGATTTGTGTGCCTGGAATACATTTGCTTGCTTACTTATCTTGGCTTTTCATTGGCCAAGCAGGTGAAGTGAGTGGTGCATGTTTCCTTTCTGGGTCTCTGTGGCAATGATTACACCTCAGGCTTCTTCCCACCAAAGTCTCCTTGGGTCTTCTGGCTCCAACTGGGTCCTGGGTCTTCCCGGAACCAGCCTCCGTGCCCAGGGGAATGTGAGCTCCGAGTGGCCAGGTCTGAGGGACCTGCCCTTCCCACAGTGAGAGTGGACTGTGGGCTGAGATTTTGGGGGTGCAGCAGGGGGCTTCCCATTTTCTAATGCATAGATGTAACCATGTAGTTAAGGCAACAGAAGCCCACCCACTCCCCTCTGGCCAAAGAGAACAAAACTAATGATTTCTCCAAATCCTTAAAGGATGAAAATCACTAAAGTTATTAAATGACTAAAATTACTTCTCTGAGTCTCTGAGGTATACCCTTCCCTTCTCCCCTCAATTTATTAGTGTTCCTCTGTACAACAAATGTTTCCCTGGTTTCTGGTTTAATTATATTTAAAATACCTGTATGACCTCAGGTGACTCCCATCACCTCAGGAAGATTCAGATCCCTTATCTATAAAATGAAAAGATTGGCTGAAATTATTAATTTTCTATCGTTTTAAAAACAGAGGCATCTTTCCCTCAAATGTAACCTTGTATGAAGTTCTCAAATACAAAATACATACAAGTAGTGTTGTTCATATAAAAAAGGGTCCCATAAGTTAGAGTTTAGAATGTTTGCTTTTTTGAATTAGTAAGTGGGGGGAAAAATGGGTCCACTCTGACAATACGCAGATTTGAAGTCAGGGGCTATAATTAATATACTTACACATCATTGTTGACGTTAATTACTTCCATTAAAAAAATTTTTTTTAATGTTTGTTTTATTTTTGAGAGAGACAGAGTGCAAGCGGGGGAGGGGCAGAGAGAAAGAGGGAAACATGGAATCTGAGCTGTCAGCACAGAGCCCACTGCAGGGCCCGAACTCACGGACCACAAGATCATGACCTGAGCTGAAGTCGGATGCTTAACCGAGCCACCCAGGCGCCCCTAATTACTTCCATTTTGTGTGTGTGTGTGTGTGTGTGTGTGTGTGTGTGTGTGACAATATTAAGAAAATTCTGATCAGCTCAAATCGTATAGCTCTAAGTGGTAAGAGTTTTCTAAGAGTCCAACTTGTAACTATTGAGCTATTTCCTCTTGAGTGAAACAAATCCAGAAACTTGACAGAGGAGTCTTGGATAATTTTTGTTCCACAGTGAAAACATTGAATGACATGCATGCCTTATCATAAACATGAATGAGACCATAATAAATAGAAAAACCTACAGAAGGCAATGATGTTATCCATGAAACGATGAGAACAGGACAAGTTGTGCATTTCCTGTGATTGCACAGCTGGCTGTCACACCAAGTCAGGAAGGCGTCTGAAGCATCTGCACGCCTGACATTCAGTGAGCATAGCCCGCGGGAGCCAGCTCAGTGGGCCAGCGAGTGTATTTGACAGGGTTGGGCATACACAGCTCTGTGCTCACAGAAGACCTCTGCATAGCCATAGCCATCTTCTGGGGAGTTCAAACTTGAGTCTCCTGGCCCAGTCTGCAAAATTGTGATGCAATCCTGTGGCCCAAGCTCATGGTATTGGTGGCCTCCCAGGTAGCAAAATTTGGTACATAACTTAGAGCATTAGGGCTATTTTTTAAAATGTTTTTATTTTTTATTTTTGAGAGAGAGAGGGAGAGAGAGGGAGAGAGACCAAGGCGGGGAGGGGCAGAGAGAGGAGACACAGAATCCAAAGCAGGCTCCAGGCTCCAAGCTGTCAGCGCAGAGCCCGATGTGGGGCTCAAACCCATGAACCGCTAGACCATGACCTGAGCAAAGTTGGATTCTTATCCAACTGAGTCACCGAGGTGCCCCAAGGGCTATTTTTTTTATTGTGGCTTAAAAACATCATTATATCAACCTCATGAAACTTGCCTCCAACTTCTGTTGAACCCTCCCCAGATCCCTTTTCCTCACTCTTGACAGCAATGTTTCACAAATTTCAGAGTGCACCAGAATTAGTGTGCTACATGCTCAAAATTTAGCGTGCAGTCACCTGGAGGGTTTGGTAAAATACAGATTCCTGGGGGGGTGGGGTGCACCCCCAGAGATCTTGACTCAGCAGGTCTGCGGTGGAGGCTGAGAATTTGCATTCCTAACAAGCTCCCAGGTATCGCTGATGCTGCTGGTCCACACTGAGTGGTGAGATTCAAGTTCAACAGCTTGAAAACTACTTGGTCAGAACATCTCTATGGGGTCCTTCTTATGTTAAACATACACGATTCACTAAGGCAGGGCACAGAGTGTGTCATTCTAGGATCCCTCCTCTCATCTAGAACTAGGTGACTATCTATCATATCAGACTGGAAACTTTCTGAGATCCTATAACCTCTGAGATGCTCTTCTCTGTACTTGTTAGGAAGGGACTTTCACAGGTGACATCTAATCAGACAGAGAGCAGCGCTAGATGAGGAGAGGAGCAGACCTGCCTTTTTCCTTGCTGTGAGCTGTGGCACTTTGGGGAAACCACTTCCTTCCCTGTCCTCAGTTACCCTATCTGCAGCATCAACTTACGAATCTCCTTGCCTCCCCGACAGGATGATGTATCCGAAAGTGTTTTGTAAATGACCCGCCACTGTCTGTACGTATGTAAGGGACTGTTACTGTCAATACCTACCAAATCCTTTCGTGTGCTGTTTCTGGGCAGAATGGGACATTTCAGGCCTCCGGATTCTTCATCAAGAACCCCCAGAACTCCAATATACAGCCTGGGTTCTGCAAGCTTAGCTGTAGAGCAGAACATGCTCTCAGGCTTTGGAGTCTCTCTCAGGATGCCCTTTGTGTGGGTGCAGTGAGCCCCAGTTCACCCCCATTTGGACTCTTCGGCCCTTGGAGGCCAGACAGGCCTGTCTGGGTGCAGAGATTTGGTCTTGATCCTCCAGAGGCTGTGCTTTGCCCAGCGTCTGAAGCAGAGGGCTTCATCTGTGTTTTGGTCTCCTGGTTCCTGCGTGGCTAACAAGGGGCCTGACCCACCGCAACGCAGGAAGATGATTTGATGATATTCATCATCATCCAAGCCCATGCTGTGCTGGGCACTGAGCCACGTGTGTCATACTTTGTCTCCCAACCTCAGGGCAACCACTTAAGGTAAGTATCATCATCCCTGTTTTACAGATGAGGAGACTGAGGCTCAGAGAGAATCTGCAAACAGGTCAAGATCACACTACTACTAAATGAATATGGATCTGAGATTCAGAGTCTTTGGGGCCCCCGCTGGTGTTACCACCTCCTTCACCCACCCTGCCTCTCAGGGTTCGGCCGGCATGTTAGCAACATACCCCAAGAGAAGCCTGCCTTATTTATTGTCACAAGGGAACAGACAAGGCTGGACTGAGATATACCGAGTATACCAATGGGTGTGCTGGGTTGGGACACAGCATAGAGCAGCCTTGGGCATTAAATGTCACATATTCACCCTTCAACCTGTCACCCCATCTCCATCAAAGGCAGGCAGGAGATGGGAGGGTGGACAGGCCTAGGCAGCTGTCCCAACTGGCATCCCCTGGCCTCCCCGGGTACTGTCTCCCATCCATCTAGTTTTAAGTTGCCATCGTGGTGATCTTCCTAAGATGCATGATTCTCCCTTACTGGAAAGCCTCCTGTGGCTCCCCGTTGCTTATACGGTAAAATCCAAGCTTCTCAGCATAGCACTGGGCTCATGCTGTCTGGCTCCTCAGCCTTGTGCCTCATGTGGCTCTGTCCCACCGGGAGCTTCTTCCTCCTACCCACAAACATCCTCCACATTCCTTCAACCTTTTTATGCCTTTGCTTGTGCTATTCTCTCCGCCCACAGTGTTCTTTTTATTTTGTTTGGCAAATTCTGCTCATCCTGCAAAGCTCATCCTGTAAAGCTCCTTCCCTGCACACTGTCTCACACAACCGTTGAGACGCTCCATGGCTCTCGCCGTCCCTCCCCATGCAGCTCCTCCCCTGCTCCCCTTTCCTGGCACTCACTTTCTCCCCCACCCAGGTGGTGTGCTTGTTGAGGGTGGGCATTTCATCTGATTTGGTTTTGGTCCCGGATAGTGCTCTGCAGACAGTCGGCACTCAACATATCACTGTTGAATAAATAATAGGCTGTGCTGGGTTGCAAGCACACTGCTCTTGGATTTTGAGGATCAGGTCTGGTTTTGGCTCCACCACCCCTGGGCTGCTCACCTGTTTCTCTCCAGGCCTCAGTTTTTTCATATGTAGAATGAGCGAGTTGGACTTCACAGGTGGTTCTCCACTTCCAGTTACATAAGAACTACCTGGGGAGTGTGCTTAAAATGTGCTTCCAGGCCCCATCCCGAGAGTCACAATATGAAATTCTGGAGTGAGCCGAGGATCTGCACGGTTCATACACACCCGGGGAGCTTTCTGGTGCTGGTGGTTCTCAGATGATCTTTGGGTGACTGTGGTCCAGGTAGACTTTGAGGCAGGTCCTTTCTGAGACAGGTAGAGCTGTGGGAGAAAGAAGGGGCTGTGGAGCTATGCCCATGGTAGGTGAGGCAAGAGCCACCATCACCATCACCATCATCACCATCATGATCATCTTCTTCATCACTATCAATACCATCATGGCCTTTGTCGTTGTCATTGTCGTCATCATCACCGTCACCATCCTCCTCCTCCTTTGCACACCATCACCAGCAAAGCCATCACCACTCCTCAGTGCTCACCAGCAGCTAGGGCTGGTGCAAATGCCATTTTGGGCATTGTCTCCTTCAATCTTCTCAAGTTCCTTGTGAGGCAGGGCTCAGAGGAATGCCTCGCCATGACCCCGCACAGACCCTGGGTGCTCCAGTCTGTGGATGGCCCCATGTGCCAAGCCATTCTGCTATCAGAGGGAGCCTACACCTTCCCTGGTGATCCTGGAGAGAGCAAATAGGGTGCTTGTCCTCTTGGTATCTATTCCTTCATCCAGTGCATCTCTATTACGGGCCTCCTTCGTACCAGATGCCAGGTTTGAATTTGATCCAGGCCAATATTTTTTTTTCCATTTTCACAAAACAAAGATTTTATTTTTTCTTTTCCCAACCCCTTCCTTCACAATTTAAACTCCTGCAAAAATAGCATGCGTAGCTGAGCCTCAGGCCAATTTGTGTCTTTGTACTCAGCACACACACTCCATCTTTCACACCACAAACAGCTTTGCTCAGGAAAAATATGTTTTCCCTCTGCAAAACTGCCATTTTAGGGCAACACATAGAAGGCAGAAAGAGACTATTTCACTTTTTCTTCCCCTGGAAAAACCCACCAAGATGTTGTTTTCCCTTGCTTTTTCTGGAGGGGAGATATTTTTTGACAGCTTTCGTTGCTAATCTGGCTCTCAGCCCTACGTCTAGTGCCAACTTGTGAAGGAGGCAAAGGAAAAACTAGATGAGCAAAGGCAAGATTCTCCTAGAGGGGCACCAGGACCCTGTAGTTCAGGAGTTGTAAGGGACCTTGTGGTAAGCCCAGTCTCCTGCCCCCAGGGGAAGCCCCTCTTGGAAGCTTTGGATGGGGACACAGCTGTGGCAGGGTACCTGCTGATAAGGGTCTCGATGTGCACTCATTCAATAAACATCCATCCATTCTTTTTACAGGCTGGAGAATGGACTGGGTGTTTTGGGACTCCACAAATAAATCAGTCATGGATTCTGTCTCCATACTTTCCAGTCTAGTACAGACTGAAGATTTATATATTAACTTATTATAACATTGAGTAGAAAGAGAGATGTATAGCAGCTCCTGGGTGGCTCATTCAGTTAAGTGTCCGACTTCAGCTCAGGTCATGATCTCATGGTTCGTGGGTTCGAGCTCTTCACTGGGCTCTGTGCTGACAGTGTGGAGCCTGCTGCAGATTCTCTCTCCCTCTCTGTCTCTGCCCCTTCCCCACTCTCTCTCTTTCTTTCTTGCAAAAATAAATTAATAAACTTAAAAAAAAAAAGTGATGTATAGACCAGGAAATGTGACTAGTGTTCTAGTTTCACATGGGAGGCTCGTTTTAGCCAGGGGAATTAGGGGAGATTTGGAGGACGAGGTGGCTTGAGCTGAGACGGAACTTTCCAGTGAGGTTCTCTCCAGTACCCTGAACTTGGCCTCCATGGGGCTTCCAGCCATTTGTCATCCCTCCACCCCCTGGTCCAGCTCAGAGCAGTTCTCCATTCTGTGTGTGGCAGCTCTTTGGGTCCTGGCAGACAGCTGCTGAGTGTCCCTGAGTCTCCACTTTCCTGTGCTAGCTTTCTGGACCTGCGGAACCTCTCGGTTCTGTTCTCATGGCCCATCTCCATGTGGGAGTGGAGCGGAGCGGAGTGTTTCCTTCCACCGTGGAGCCAGCTTCCTGAGCCAGGAGCCTCTGGGGGCTACGCTTGTTTCTGCAGCCACAGGGCTGTATGTAGTCCGACCTTGATTGCATAGTAGCCTTCTCAATGTAACAGAAGCCCCCGAGCTGCCATAGCCCGTAGGAGATATCTCAGGAGACCCAAGGCAAGAGCTGGGCCCTGGGATCACCACAAGTCAGCAGGTGGAAGTCCAAACGATCTCAGGTGCTTTCTCTCCCTCCCGTTCTCAATCTGTCTCAGCACTTTTCTCTCCCAGTGCCAAGTTCTGAAGGGTTCAGCTTGGGTCAGGTGCTCTTCTGCTGAGGGGGCGGAGTCTGGGGAAGTCCATCTCTGATCCAGCCAGCAGTAGCCAGTGGACAGGGTCAGCTCCGTGAGGTGAGGCTAGCGGGGGGCCCACCCTTGAGACTGGGGGGGGGGCAGTTAGAGAAGGAAGGTTCACCGTGAGCCAGGGAGGTAGTCACTCAATGTCCCGGACACCAGCTCTGCCTTTTTCTAGCTGTGCAACCTCCACGGGCTTGCATTGTCTAATCTTTAAAATGGTAGTAGACCGACCATTTGTTTGATAGGATTCTTGCAATATTGAAATGGAGCAGCACTTAGGGCTCTTACCCCAGGCCTGGCCCATGATTCACATCTGTTAAGTGGTAGCAACATGTGTACTCGGTGAGGGAGCTGAAGGGAGGCTTTCCCTGGCTGGCCTCCCGATTCGGGGTCTTTCAGGTGAGGGCATTAAAGTAGGGGGGTTTCACTTGATGCCATTGCCACCCTCCGCACCTCAGAGATCGTTGATATGACTGTTAGCACTCTGTGCCGTGAGTCTTCTGTCGGAGGTGGCAAGAGGCCCCTCATCCTTGTCTAATAGGAGACTGGACTGGACCTGGTCCTGTCATCACAGCCCCCAAAATATTAACTGAGCCATACCCCCTCCACCTCAGAAACATCCCTTTGACAGGGATCTCAGGTTCTATGGGACGCTTGCACGAGGTCACTGCACGGGTATCATTCAACCACATACCAGATTTCTCAAGAGGAAGGTTATATTTTATTGGGTGTTGTCACTAGATTATTTTTTACTTTCATGTTGATCAAAGGTTTCAATCTGCGGTTTTGGGGGATATCTTCTCACTGTAGATACCTGCTGTAGGTACTAACTAGTCCACAAGGGACTTGAGCTACCAGGTGTCAGGGGAGAAAAAGCAATGGCAACACCAGGCTTCTCTCTTTGGACAGTCCGGAAGGACCAAGGCCACAGGGATGGCATTATGAGACAATTTTCCTGGCGTGGCCAGATTTGGGACCATTCTGGAAGGCCTGTTGGCAGAGGGACCAAGGCATTTTGGGTCAGGGGATGGTATGTGGAGCCACTTGGAGATGGAAATGAGCACAGCTTGGGCAGGCAAGAGACAGGGAGTTGGCTGGGCTGGGGCAGAGATCTATGTGGGGTGAGCTGAGACAGGCACAGCCTGGGGGCTGGATTACTGAAGATTGTGAGTACTAAAGAGTGGATTTAATCCAGTGAGTACTTGGGAGCCATAGCAGGTTGTAGAGTGGTGTGCATGGTTTGCGTATTATTGTTTGCAGATTTATACATAGGATGGACTGGATAAAGGGACACTGAAGGAATGAAGGCCAGTTAGACTGTAACAGTTGTTCCAAAGTGGATGGAAATCACTTGGATCCGCAGAGTGTAGCAGGGATGGAAAGGAAAGGTTTAGTCTGAGGGGAGTTCTCAAGGGAGAATTGAGAGGTGAGAATTTGAGTAAGAGAGAGGAGTTAGATTTCCAGGTTTCAGGATACTGGCAGAAGGGCAAAAGGAAATACCACTGAGATGGGGGAACGGGGATGGGGTGGCTTGGCAAGGGGAGACAATGAGATCTTTCTTAGTCAGATTGGGCTGCAGTAACAAATATCACAGACTGGGCAGCTTGAACAAGGGGCATTTATGTCTCAAGTTACTGAGGCACCTTGACCCAGCATACCTGGGTTCAGGTAAGAACCCTCTCTTCTTACGGTGTCCTTGTATGATAGAGGGAGCAAGCCCTATCCCTTCACCTCCTTATAAAGTCATTAATCCCATCATGGGGGCCCCATGACCTCATCTATCCCAATCACCTCCTAACTATATCTCATTGAGGGCTAGCCTTAGGTTTTGGTTTGCTTAAACAGGTTGCTAAGGTTTTTTTTTTTTTTACATGTTTATTTAAGAGAGAGAGAGAGAGAGAGAGAGAGAGAGAAAGCATGAGCGGGGAAGGCATAGAGAGAGGGAGAGAGAATCCCAAGCATGCTCCACACTCAGTGTGTAGCCTGATGTGGGGTTCGATCTCATAACTGAGAGACCACGACCTGAGATAATACTGAGAGTTGGACGCTTAACTGACTGAGCCACGCAGGCACCCCTCAGGTTGCTAAGGTATTAGAACCACCTGAGGTGTCAGCACATGAATTCTGGGGGGACACAAACATTCAGCCCATAGCTGAATGTGATGGCAGAGGGCCATTTAGGAGAAGTGCCCATGGTGTTCAGAGATAGAGAGAGAGAGAGCCTTTCAGGGGGCCGGGTTAGGTGTGAGATTTGAGGGTCGTCAACCCAGAAGGAAAAGTGGGGATGTGAGGGTGCAGGAGCCTGGGAGAGAGGGGCATGGATGGCAGAGAAACAAGTCTGCATTCTTGGGGACAGCCCATGTGAGAGGAAAGAGCAGTGCCTGTGAACATAGGACAGGGAGGGTCACTGAAGGCTCAGCCAGCATTCACAATGACCGCCAAGAAGGCACAGTTCCAGGTGAGTGAGGCATGGTCCTGGTTCAGAAGGAGCTCACAGCTGAGTAAGACAGAGACGCGTGTGTCAGGAGCAGCCCAGCCCAGGGGTAACCTGCAGAGGGTTTGAATCCCACCACTACCACCCCCCAGCAGCAGGGTCACCTTGGCAAGCCATGATCATATCTGAGCCTCAGTTTCCACGTGTGTGAATGGGGATAATGATAGTACCCACACAGGGTTGCTGTGAAGATTAGTAGGAAGAGTTTTTCCCAGTGCCCAACTCATATTAAGTGCTTTCCATTAGCATAATTATTATTAAGGAGCAAAGGTACATACACCGAGAGCTAAATACCCACAGGAGCCTCAGTAAAGTTGGATAGCTGGGGTCTGGGCTCAGCAGGCAGGGGACACAGAGGCACAGCTCCTAAAAAGTAGCATGTTACTAGTGGTAACAGCTCATCAACAGTAGTGTGGTCTCTTATTCATTGCCCATGGGAATGCAAAATGGTGTGGCCACTTCGGGGACAGTGTGGCAGTTTCTTAACAAAACTAAACATACTCTAACCATATGATCCAGCAGCTGTGCTCCTTGGCGTCCACACAAAGGAGTGGAAAACCTATGTTCACCAAAAAACCTGCACATGGATGTTTGCAGAAGCTTTATTCACAATTGCCCAAACTTAGAAGCAGCCAAGATGTTACTGGATAAATAAACTGTGGTGCATCCAGACAATGGAATATTATCCCTCAATAATTACCACTAAAAAAGAAATGAGCATATCAAGGCATGGAAAGGCTAGACGAAAGAAGCCAGTCTGGAAAGCTTGATTCCAACTGTATGACATTCTGGGAAAGGCAAAACTATGGGGACAGTAAAAAGATCAGTGGTCGCCAGGGGTTAAGGGGAAGGAAGGAAGAACAGGTAAAGCACAGAGGATTTTAGGGAAGTGAAACTGTTAATAGTGGCTGCATGATGTTACACATTTGTCCAAACCCACAGAATGTACAGAACCTAGTGAACACAACAGTGAACCCTAATATAAACTAAGGGTTCTGGGTGAGAATGGTGTGTCGATGTAGGCTGATCAATTGTAACACACGTACCATGCTGGGGTGGGAATGTTGCTCACGGGAGATCTGTGTGTGGAAGCACGTGCAGGGGATACATGGTAAATCTCTGTACCTTCCCCTCCATTTTGCTGTGGACCCAAAACTGCCTTAAAAAGGAAAGTCTGTTATTTAACAAGAAAGTAGCATGGCTGTGCAGGAGCCCAGGCCTCATGGCAAGTCGTGGAGTGGTTAAGCGATCATCTGGGGACCGTGGTGTAGGGCACAGGGAATGCAGGGAGGAAGGAACCGCTCTTGTTAGGCAGGTAGCAGCCATTGTGGCACCACAATGCAGGGGTGTGGGAAGGGCCAGGTGAGGACAGGCCCTGGGAAGGGCGGCACCAGGGACGAGGGGGCTCTCAGCACAGCCTTGGGAGCTGTAACTGTCGGTGGTTGTTGAAAGCAGAAGACAGTGCATAGAAGGGTTATTTTTAGGATGTGTGATATTAGGATGATTGTCCCCGCTTGAAAGCTGAGAATGTATTTCCTGCTTGTTATTATACCACATCAGGTGAGGAAGCAGGTGAGGCAAAAGTGAGTTGTTGATGCCTAATGTGGTATGACCTGGGCCAATTTGCCACTTCTCTGAGCCTTGGTTAGCTTGTCTTTAAAATGGTGCTGGGGCCCCTGGGTGGCTCAGTCAGTTAAGCTGCACACTTTGGCTCAGGTCATGATCTCGCAGTTTGTGAGCTGGAGCAGGACTCGAACTCTGTGCTGACAGCTCAGAGCCTGGAGCCTGCTTTGGATTCTGTGTCTCCCTCTCTGTCTGCCCCCCCCCCAAAACATAAATAAACATTAAAAAAAATTTTTTTTTAAATGGCACTAATGCTGGGTGGCTCAGTCGGTTAAGCGTCCACCTCTTTATTATGGCTCAGGTCACGATCTCGTGGTGTGGTTTGAGTTTGAGCCCCACATCCGGCTCTGTACTGACAGTGAAGAGCTTGCTTGGGATTCTCTCTCTCTCTCTCTCTGTTCCTCTCCTACTTATGCTCTCTCTCTAAATAAATAAACTTAAAAAAAATATGTTTTAAAAAAATAAAATGGGGCTAATGCCTACTTTGGAGACTTGTGAGTTTTAAATGATGCTCTAGACCTCCACTGGCCAACGGAAACATGACGTGGACCGAAAATGCAAACCATGTTTGGGAGTTTACATCTTTAGTAGCCACATTCACAAAAGTAAAAAGAAGTAGGTGAAATTAATTTTAAGAACACATATATAGTGATGTTTCATTAATCCAATATCTATCAGAAATATCATCACTGAAACATGTAATCGATACAACGTTTATTCTTGAGATATGCCAGTGTTTTGTAGTAAGTCTGATATCTGGTGGAGACTTACCATGCGCAGCACCTCTCAGTTGGGACCAGCCACATTTCTGGCGTTCACTAGCCCCTTGTGGCCTGAGGCTGCCCTGCTGGAGAACACTGCTGTTTATAAATATAGGGAGTTTCCACCCCTCCCTCTACAAGTGGGGATAACAATATCACACCCCAGAGCCTCACTAATTACTCATCCAGTCACACTCTATCTAGCGTGTATTAGTATTATTAGATCAAGAGCTTTATTTCACGCACCACGATTGTATATTCATAAATTCTAACTCATGAATTCGCAAGCTTGCAATCACAGGCCATGCAAACCCAGGAATTAGCCTTTTGTTCCTGAAGCAATTCGTGTTCACCTCTTTCAGAGTAGTTACCAAGCCTGGCATGTGTTGGGATTAGTTGTGTGAGTCTTTATTTTCCCTCACACTGCCCTGACTCAGAGCTTTCTGGAGGGAAAGGATGTGTCTCTCGCGTCCTTCTTTCCCCCACGACCCCTCCCTGCACCCCAAGTGTCTAGCTCCTGGCTGGCCCCAGCAGGTATTCAATAGGCATTTTTGAATAGACTCCATCAACCAAAGTATCGTTTCCTTTTAGAAGAGAAGCGTATTATAAAGAAAGGCTCTAAAGTCAGATGATATAAAACTGTGTTGAAAGGCGGCAGGGACATCAAATGTAACCACCGAATTGAAGTTTTTATTTGAGTAGACATGAATCTGGAGAGGTGAGTACAGGGTTCCAACAGATGGGTGGCTGTTTGGGAGATGATGCCAGAACAAAAGTGTCTGCAAATTTGTCACAGGCATTTGAACTTCTGGTGAACTAAATTCTGTCTCAGCCCTGCGGGACATGCTCTAGTCAGCTTCAAGGCACTGTGGAAGGTGAGAGCACCTTGCTCCCCGTGTTCATGTCAGAGCCTTCTTCAGGAGCAGATCCGACCCTGTGGCCCCGCCTGCAGGCTTTGATTACTGAGGAACTGCAGGGACTCTGAGACAGCCGAGTCAGGGAGCAGGCTTTGACCAGGTTAGTGGTGAGCATGTGACTTGGCTGGCCACAGTTGCTAATGCAACTCAGGACACACCTGCAACCTTGGAGGAAGGAGGGACAGTCCAGCTTTGGGTGTCCCCAGGGCTCTCAGTTCCCACCCTGTGTACTGTCTCTAAGAGGCATCAATTCTAGACTCTCTTCCATATCTCCTCGGCAGCCTTGGAGGCCAGGTGATGGAAATGATGGAGGGAGGGCACCTCTTAGAAGTCTGGGTGATTTGGCAGAGGTTCGATGGTACTGGCATGGAGGTGGATGAAGTCCTTGAGTAATGAGCATGAGGCAGGGGCTGAGGACAGCCACATACTTGGTAGGTAGCAGTATTTCAGTTCATTAATAGCAGTGATGATCAATTCATGCTATCATTTATGGAACACTTTTTATGTGCCAGAAACCCTACTAAGCCTTTTACCTGAATTACCTTCTTTAATACTTGGAGCACCAAAAGCTTGACACAGCTTTTGTCTTATGCCCATTTCACAGGTGAGGAAACAGATCAGAAGTTGGGTAACTTGTCCTAGGTCACCCAACTGGGGAGGGGCTGGTGGGACAGGGGGACAGGAGTCAACAACCCAAAGTCACAAAATCAGAAAAGGAGTAAACTTGGATGGAGAATCTCTGTCTCTCTGTCTCTGCCTCTGCCTCTGTCTCTGTCTCTCTTTCTCTCTCTCTCTTTCTCACACACACACCCCTCTTAATTTTGTATGCAACAAGGGAAAATAATTTATTAACATTTCATTTAAAACTATGGGAGAGGTAATTCCTGGACTGCTTCTATGGAGCAAAGAGTGGTCATTGGAAAGCAATTGTACATTATCTTCTATGAGTACTTTAAGATGCGCAACATGGCTTTGGCTGAGGGCTGTGTATGCAGTGATATGTGTGTTATAATATAAGAGCAGAGTTTTGAGGACTTTCCTCGGTTCTTTTGCAATCATGATTCTCCCCACGGCCGCCTGCCCCCGCCTGCCCCCCCCCGCGCGGGCCCCCCCCCCCCCCCCCCCCGGCAGTGTTTCTCAAACTGTGGCCTATGAACCACCAGCTTCAGAGGCCCGGAGGGGCTGGTGAGGCGCCCCAGCCGCCCGGCGGGCAGGGCTGGGCGGGGAGTCTGCAGGTGTCTGTTGCGCCCACGGGGTCTGAGAGCAGCGCCCCTGGCGGAGGCGGGGCGGGACGGCGAGGGTCGCGCAGCCGTGAGAAATGGGGACACCGCGCAGAGGGCGAGCCGTCCTTCCCGCCCCAGCACTTTCTCGCCGCTCGCCCCGACTCACTGATTGAGACAAGTTCCTGTCTCTGGTTTTTGTTCAGCACATCAGAGGCTGAGTCTGAGCCTTTGGTCTGGAGTTTGAACAAATTGGAGCTGAAATTGCCTCAGCGGGGTAACTGGGAGCTCTGTACTGTTGGCGCCAGCGTTGCGGCGGCGCCGGATCGGGGAGGAGGGGCACTTTCCCGCGGGCCTGGGAAGGCAGGAACCCAAGTTCAAGGAGACTTGCTATAGAGACGCCTAGCCGAGGCCCGAAGACATTGAGGATGTTTAAGAGGGGCCTGATGGATTAAATATTGATTCAATATTAATAACAAATATAGAAATGGAAAGTATACCTAACAAAGCCCAAGCGCTAGGAACAAAACTCCTGGGTCTTGGTTCTGCCACTTACCAACTGCAGCACCTTGGGCAGGATAACCCCTCTGAGCCTCAGTTTTTGCATCTGTAAAAGGGGAATCATCAACCATAGTTGTTGCAAAGGCGGGAGAAGATAACAGGTGGAAGCACAGGGGTTCTCCACTCCCACCGCCTGCCTTGTCCCTTGAGGGATGACTCACTTTGGCACTTTGACACTCAGTCGTTGTCCCACACACCGAGTCTGGGATCTTCTGGCGTTGGCCTAATGTCATCATGTGCCCTCTCCCTTGAGGTGGACCCTCTGCCTTGGATCCAGGGACCACTTGGCCACTTCTTATCAGCCAGAGAGTTTTGGTTCACTGAACCCAGCGCACAAATTCCCAAGTCCACATTTGAAGATGCTGTTCCTCCCAGTGACGGTCATGGTAACCTAGCAGGCTGGTGGGCTTGGTCACCACTGCAGGCCTTTTCCAGGAGGGCTTATGGGAAAGCTGCTCTTCAGCGCCCTGTTCTAGACTGCATGTGCTTTCTGCCCCCACTGTCTGTTATGTGTCATAATCACATGCGTGAGAAGCACTGCTGTCTTTTAAAGTTTTTCTTTTAATTTTTTTGTAATGTTTATTTATTTTTGGGAGACAGAGAGACAGAGTGCAAGCAGGGAGGGGAAGAGAGAGAGGGAGACACAGAATCTGAAGCAGGCTCCAGGCTCTGGGCTGTCAGCTCAGAGCCTGACGCGGGGCTCGAACCCACGAAGCATGGGATCGTGACCTGGGCCAAAGTTGGACGCTTCACTGACTGAGCCACTGAGGCGCCCCAATGCTGCTGTCTTAAAGAGAGGGGCTGCTTTGTCTAGGACACGTTGCCAGTGAACTGCAAGCGTTCCAAGGCCTGGCCTGCTTTGATTACATTCCTTGCAAAGTTCTGCAGTGGGCTGTGGACCCCTTGTGGCTGGTGGCTCTCTTCTCTCTCTATATATATAAATGTATAAATGCAGTGGGAGTACAGAAGCAGTCGTTAGTACTAGCCAGCAATAATGGTGTGAGGGTCACAGGCAGGAGGAAAGAGGGCTAGGTGGAATGAGGCCAAGTTCAAGGAGATAATTGTTCCTTGAGGGCAGGGATTGTGTCTTACCTATCACAGTGACATCTTTGGAGGCTGGTTAAATGTTAGCATAGTAGAATAAAGCAGCAAAGCAAGGAGGGAGGATTTGAGGCTCTGTTTGGATTTTTTTTTTTAATTAAAAGTATAGCAGGACCAAGAATATACAGCAGGCATGAACTCTGATGTGCTTCACAACAAAGCCTCCATGCACTTTGGAGCTTTTGAGGATCCTACGTGATGTTGGTTGGACTCCTGGTCACAGCTTCCTCTTACTCTTTTGGGGACTGTTTTCTGCCTGAGGGGGCAGAAGACCAGAAGCTACTATGAACTGTGCCAGGCTCCAAAGAAGCAAATAACTATCGATTAATATTTGTGTTGTGAGTGGTAACCATTACTTAAAGGCCCTGCCCCTGGCTAAGGGTTTGTATACTGAGAGCATCCTTAATCTGATAGAATGCAATGGAAGCCTGCAGCATCTAGAAACCCTCAGCTGTCCATCGCTTTAGTTGTATGCCTTGTTCTTCTCCTTATCACAGTGAAAATACATGTTCACCCACCTGACGGTAGGAAGAGCAAAGATAGCGTTCTTCATTTACCCCTCCTTCCCCTGTGAGACTCTGGAGTGTCTAGTCTGAGTTTCCAAGAGAGGCCCTGAGTCTCCTCCCCAAGAAAGCTGTTATATGGAGGTGGGTTAAGGTCTGGGGAGACTAGGGTTTGCTGTATCTTCAAGCCAAAAGCAATTGTCCAATAGACTCCCTGAGGTCCATGGTGAAAGGTGAGCCTGAATCCTAATTTCCCATGGGCATATGGCATCATGGTCATAAGCAGCTCACCCTTGCATACTGTGTGCCGGTTGTTCAAAACACTGCATATGCAGACCCTTCAGGTTTTCACAGTGGCCCCGTAAGATAATTACTCACACTATCCTACACTTCACAGGTGGGAAAACTGACACACGCAGAGGTCACCTGACCTGCTGAGGTCATACAGCAAGTTTGGGGGGAAGCATACTTTTGTAAAGACGTCAAAATCATATCTTCAATCTGCGTATTAGGATAAAGTACAAAGCTGGCCTGAGAAATTAGCCAGTGATGTCAGTCAAGGACTACCTGGCTGGGATTGCAAGGACCAAGAGGGGGAAAGGCGTTTGTTAGGGGGTCTCTTGGAAGCTTCCAAAGGGTTTCTCCCTGTCAAGTCACATCTCCCAGCATGTGCTTAATACTTCCCAGGCTGCAAGCCCGTGACATTGGCTTTCTCATTTGATTCTCATGAGGGCCCTGTGAGGCACAGGTCATAGGTAGAACTACCACCATTTTACAGGAGGGGGTCACACAGAGTAGGGTCTCAATTCTTGTTTGTTGAATTAATTCTTGAATGACCAGGTATTTGAGTGACTGGGTGTATGGATGAGTTTCTGTAGGGACTGAGGAATGACAGGAGAATGGGCTCGGGTTTCTGGGTGTGGTTTGTGCATATAGCGCCCACTTCCTGCATTCAGTCACATTGACTGGAACGGACTCCTGGCTCCACAGCCAAGCTCCCTCACCCCATTCCCACCCTGTAAGCCCCCATGTTCCAGGAGTCAGGGCAGGTGCAAGCCCTTCTGACAAAGGCCAGGGGACTGTGACAGGGCTTAGCTGGAAGGTGGCCCTTTGTCCCCTGTCATCTGCTCTAACTAGGCCTGGCTCTTCCCTGGAGAGGCTTGCCATGCTCAACCAGGGGAAAAGAACCTTCTTCTCTCTTTACCATTGATATCTCAGTGGTTGCTTCCCCACTATTTATAACCCATTGCCTTTCTGCCATGCTTTGGCCCGGCTGGAAGTGAGCACCACGACCTGTGATCGGATTTCTCTTTTCTGGGTTCAAGCTTATAAGGAAGCAAAGAATCCTCAGAGGTCACACCTCCTGAGCCCCACGGGTGCCCAATCAATGCTCGTACTCTTAGCTGAAGGTTGGAACCAATTAACCGCGTTAGCCTTGCCTCTGCAGGCTGTGTCTGCAAGCTCTGCTGAGGCCTGTCAGGGTTCCCCCTGCAGCCTCCCCAAGCTGTGTTCTGGAGACCAGAGCCTGCCGCCAAGCTGCTTACTCCCCCCACTAGGTGAGGTCCACACCCTAGGGCTAGGCCTGGGTGTAGCTGGAGCACCATGTGCCTGTTCTAGCTAGCGGCCTGTCTCCATCCCCAGAGGAGAAGGCCCAGAAACCCATCTCTCTTTGGGCAGCCATAGCTCTGAAGAGTTGGGGGGGGGGGCAAGTACCATTACGAGGGGGTCCAAAACTCCAGAGGGGAAGGATCTGGCCCCTCTGCTCTTGGAGCCCCATCTCTTTACCAGGGGAGGGAGGCTCGTATGGCTGGATGTGTGATGGCTAGTCCATCCAGGGTCTCTTCACTTATCTTTGGTGAAGCTTTTCAAAACCACCTCAGAGAGGGAGGGCGAATCCGTGCCGTGCAACTTATATTGGTTTTGGCTACAGTCTTGGCCCTCTGAAGGATAAAGGGACACCAAAATAAACAAATCCATGTGTTTGCCTTCAGGGGCCGTGTGCCATGGTGGGTGATAGATACACTTAAATCCATATAATCCATGACAGACTCAGTTTTCTACTAGGGGTCCAAAAAACCCCTAGTAGAGGGAAGGAGGGATGTCATTTGAACTGAGGATAAGAAAAGGACGAGGGAGCCTGAGGACTGGGGCTGAGCTTTGAGGCTGAGGGTGACTTGAGGATGTGGACATGGTGAGAAGCCCAGTCTAGCGTGGGCTAAGCATACTGGCTGGAGAACCTCTGGGAAGCAGGAAGTGGTCTGCCAAGGCTGTGCCATTGGGGGTGGTGGGACTCTGTCAGGGGCGGCAAGGATGGTTACTAGCCAGGTCACGAGAGAGAGGTATAAAAGGGAGGCTGGGGCCAGAGTGAGAGTTTGGTCTTCCTGGCACTGGGGAGCTATTGAAGGTTTGGGGCAGGAGAGTAATGGATCATGTTTCAGGAAGAGTATTATGGTGCTGTGTGTGTGTGTGTGTGTGTGTGTGTGTGTGTAGATTTGATGAGAATTTTATAGCATTTGACAAAAAAAGTGTGCCTTTCTGCCAAGTGTATTCTTGAAGGCTACATATGTGTCATGACTTGGAGTAGTGGAAAATCCTGGGTTTTTTTCCACAGACGCTAAACTCTGACGGTAGTTCTAGCTCCTGCCTTCATGTTCTCTGTCCCCCTCCCTCTGGAGACTTGAATCTTATGGAGAGAAATACCAGCCTAGCGTCCCCACAGTGGAGGCATCTGTCATGAGGTCCCCCCTTCCCTACCACTCCCCCCATTCTGCATTCATGCAGGGAAAGAAGGCCCTGAGATGCCACCTGCCAAATACCTCTGCCGGTGAGCAGCTGTGTACCCGTGTTGATTTCAGGAGCAATTTAGACACCCAGGTCTCCTCGGGAAACATAGGTATGAACTGGCTCCTTGGGATCACTATGGTAACCAATTACACATCTCAGCCGGTGGCAGGAAGTGAGCCATGAGCTGAGTCACCCTGAGGGGGAGGCAGTCCTGGGTGGGTGGGGGGATTTAGGTCAGACAGATGGAGGGCCTGCTGACAGCAGTGTAACCCTTTGACATCCGGAGCCATCTCCCATGGGAGGGCTGATTAACTCTTGTATTGTCATGTGTCCATGGTTGGAAGTCCTGGCCAACAGGCCCATGTCACCTTAGGTGCCTGGGGACAGGTTTAGCAGAGGACTCTGGAACGGATAAAGTAGACTGATGGTCAGGGCCCCTCTCAGCCTGGCCTCAGTCAGCTCTCTCCTCTTTGAGCACAGTTGGCTACCCACCTGGCCATCCAGTCCCGCAGAACTGCCCCCATCCCAGGAGAGGTCGGGCCCATCCCTCCTATAGGCACATGATGGTGCCTCTACTTAAAATACCTTTCTTTCTTCTGGAAACCCCCAACCTATTCTTCAAGACCCAGGTCAAAGGCTTTCCTTCCTGTGTGTTCCGTAATCTCCATCTATCACCTGTGCCAGGGCGCCTGTCACGTGAGGTTACTGTGTGGGGGTCTGATGTCAGAATGTCAGCCCCTCACAAGCAGGCACGCGCCCTGTTACTCTCTGGCTCACAGGACCCAGCCGTGTGTGACTGCACAGTAGGTCAGAGAGGCTTGTTGAAAGAATGGCAATGCCAACAATCCAGCCCAGTAGAACCAGAGCTGTGCTCAAACCATCTGCAAGCAGAACTTGGGTTTCCAGGCTAAGCTGCTCCAAGCACTTTACAGTTTGCACAGCTTAGGCAGCTGGAACCCTGCAGCTTCCTTTCTATGAAGCAGGTTGTGAAAGCCTGGGTACTGTCCTGGCCAGCCTGGAGTCCTGGGTTATCCCTTTTGTATATATTTGCCTATCTACATATCCAACCATCTATCCATCCATTCACCTGCCATCTTCCTATCCATCTACCAATCATCAATTTATATTTATCTATTATTTTTCTATCTCTATTGCCCATATATCCAACTATCATCTATCTATATGAATCTGTTATCTATATATACCTACCTATCCGTTTATCCTATCTATCTGTCTATTATCACCTGAAAGTGACTCCTCAGGACTGGGCACTGGAGGGTCTGAGAGGAGGTGGAAGCTACGGAGGAACTGGGAAAACAGAGCAAGAGGAGGCTAGTCTGGCTTTGGGCCTTGCCAGCCCTGCGCGGGAAGAGATGAGGTGGGTGGGCAAAGATGTGCTGGCTCCGAGCGGGGGTGTGGAGGATAGAGGGCCGAGAGCAGGCAGGGACGCCTCGGTGCCGCTGGACGCCGGCTGCAGAAGGCTAAGGCGTGGGGGCCAGGGTTCCGGGGGGGGGGGGGGAATGATGTCATTTTCGGCCGTGACGAGGCAGGCGGGGGCTTTCGAAACGCCCCCGCCCAGGGCTCGGCGCACCCGCAGCCAACCGGTGAACGGCGCTCTCGGGGCGCGGACGGGGACGGCCTGGTGACAGCCCCGGCGACCCGGGGCGGGGACGTGCAGGCGAAGGCGTCAGGGCGCTGGGCCGAGGTGCGCGGAAGGGTCTTTAGGCTCCGGATGCGGAGGGCCCAGCGGCGAGCTTGCTGTCCGGCGCGCACACTCACCCGGGGTCGCCCGCCCGGGCGCGCAACGTCACACGCGGCCGCGACGCCAACTTGCTGCGCGAAGCGCACTCTCACTGTCCAGGGCGAGGGTGGGGGCGTAAGGGTGGAGGAAGGTCTCTCCCGGAATTCGGGCTCTGGATCCAGCCTGTAGACCGAATCCCCATCGCCGGGGTGTGCGTCCCTCGGCCTGGCGGGCTGCTCTCAGGGGAGTGCCTACCGCACGAGTTCCGACGGGCGCCCAGAGGAGGGCGCGCGGAACCGAGGGCTCAGCTCCTGCAAGGGGAGATCAGAGGACAGGGTGGTGTCGCCGAGCGAGGGGAGCGGGCCAGGCTGGGTGTTAACGAAGGATCTGCTGAGAGAGCCGGATTGTCAAAGTACCTCTGCCCTCCCTAGTCGCCCCCGCCCAGCAGTCCAGCCAGAAACAGCCCAGATTTAGAGACAGGTGTGATATGTTGGCACCCCCGACGGATGCCCAGCCCACCCTCAATACAGGTCAATTTTCTTTCTTCCTCCGTTCTTCTCCTTTCCTCCTCCCCATCCCTCTCTCTCTCTCTCTCACTCCTCCAGACCCCTCCCTGACTTTCTCTATCCCCTCCTTCCTTCTGGTTCTGAGCTCCAGCCAGTGTCTGCCCGATCTGGCGGTGGGTCTCAGGTTGGGCCTGCTTTGCATCCTGCCAGAGGATGGAGAAACCCAGTCACCTGGCCTGGCGCCAGTTCCCAGCTTCAGAGACTTTCAACAGGGAGACATCCGTCTTTGTTACATCTGGCTGAGGTTTTGTCGTCAGCCCCCACCCACCGCTAGGTACCCCTCTCCAAGGTGGTGGGGTTTCTATCAAGTGTGGGAATTAAGGGGCAAAGAATCGCAACCGAACCCCCAGTCCATTTAGAGACATCCTTGTTACTATGAATACTCCCCTTCCCCCAGACCTTTCCTAAATCAACAGTCTGGACTCAGGATGAGGAACCCCTTTCATCCAGAACGGGGCATCCGGGATATGCCCAGAAGAGCACAAATAAAGGGTCAGCAGACAGTGATTTAAGAGCAATAGTAGAAGAAACTGGGGAAGTGAAACTAGAACTAAGGAGATTTGGATGGCCTCAAAAAAAAAAAAAAAAAAAAAAAAAAAAGTATAGCTCTGTACTTTTAGCCAGAGTAAACACACCAGGTAAGTAGCACCTAGATCAAGCTATTATCAGCACCTTAGACAGGCTCACACATTTTTCCTACCAGCCCTAACTCCGGGGCAACCAGCATCCTGGCTTCTCCCATCATAGAGTAGTTTTGTCTATTCTAGAAATCTGTAGGAACAGAATCATATGCACTCTTTCAGACCTGGTTTTTGGCTCAGCATTATGTTGGGGAGGGTTGTCTATGTTTTGCCTGTGGTGGCAGGTGACTCATTCAGAATTTGGGTAGCCTTCCTAATGGTTCAGATAATTTTTCTATCCCAGAGAGTAGAGGGGCAGTAGTGTAAGTCTTTCTTGCCTTGGATTTATCTTACTAGGTGCTTTTTCTCACTGTTCCTGGGGCGTTATTTTGATGACAGCAGGAATCAACTTCCCTGTTGCCCACTGGGCAAAGGCTTTACCCAGGATGTCGGCTGAATGGCCCACAATCCTGACCCCTGAATTTCTCTTAGCAAATTGCCTTTCCTTTCCTCAGGAAAGGCTTTGAGCTGAGACCCAACTGGAAAAATGATGCTGAAAAAGATGTTTGGATGAACCTGTGCTCTTCCTACATGGCCTCCAGGAGGGAACCAATAGGGGCGGGGGACGGAGGGGGAGGCCTCTGACCTGAATTGAAATGTTTTCAGGGGCCAGTTGTGTAATTAGTATCCTTGGGAGCCTGTAGGGGATTTTCCTGCCTTCAAGGAAAGAACATTTGCAGGCCTACACAGGTTAACAGCTTCCCTTTAAATATTTTCCTTTTGTGGTTAGCTCCGTGCCTGCCTTTGAAAATGTGGTCATTTTAAAAAACAAGAATCAATTCTCCCAGAAGGGAATGTGAAGGGCTGCTACACTCCTTGGGAGCCTTTTCTTTCTCACGCATAATAAAGATTGAGATTATTTGGTAGGACAAATGCTTAGGGGCTCTGAAAATATGGATTATGCAAATGAGCTATTTAAGGACCTTTAAAAATGCTGACCCGGTCCCAGAGTATTTACTAGCTGTTAGAAAATGTGGATTGTCTAAATGGGCATTTGGGGACCTTTAAACACTCAGATTATGATGGATCTGGAGAGCCTAACAAATCCCTCTGGCCCGTTAGGCCTGTCTGCTGTGTAAGTAAAGAAGTGTTTGGACAAAGAATTTTTGCGCAGTGGCCTGGGATGGATTTGGGTCTGTCTTGCAGGCCTAGACGTTGGTGAAGGAGCACAGATGCTGGAGGAGGTTGGTGGCCTCACATGGAACCCCCCAGGAGTGGTTTGGGTACAGGTGGGCTGGAAGATGACCTCTGGTAAGTCAACCTTAACAGGATGACTCTAGAGGTCTGTCTGTGGCCCCAGCCTTCATATAGCAAATCTCTCCTACTTAAGGACTCCCTCTGAAGTAGGTTTTGATTTTTGTTTATTTCCTTCTGCAAAGCACGGGGGGAGAATCAATATAAAAATGCAGGCACTGGTTTCCATACCGACTGTAGGGACATACTCTTCTCTCCACTGGTTATGGATTAATGGTGGCATGGTTCCCATCGGCAGCACAGATCCTGGCCAGATGTAGGCGCTGCAATTTCACAAAAAGGGCCCAATAGTAAGTGAATGAATCTGTGGCGACAATTGCTGGTACGAAAGTCCATCCTTCACCGTCTGGAGCCTGTCTCTGCCAGGCTGACCCAGACAGGGCCCTTACAGGTGGCTAGGGAACCGTGAGCATAGGTCTCGAATAAGCACACACACAGCCTTGTTTTCTGACATGGCCCCTCTTTGGCCTTAAGAGACGGTATTTCTAGACCTCACTTTATGAAGTGCTGTGGTAAATCCTCCTCCTCTCCCACCCTCAAAGCCCTCCTTCCCTCTCTTCCTTGATGGAGAGCCTCCTAGAAAACCACCTTGTGGATAAGATCAGTCTTCTCAGCTTCCTCCTCCTAAAGGTAGACCTACCTTTACAAGGAGATCTTGGGCAGTTTCTGTAACTTTTCTGAGCCTTGGTGTCTTTCTCTGTAAGAGAGATATTGATGGTACCTGCTTTGAAGATTAAGTGCCTGGCATGTAGTAAGGGCTTAAAACATGTTAACTTGGAAACCCAGGTTCCCATTTCAACTTGGCCCCCAATCTGCTGTGTGACCTTGGGAAATTCACTTCCCTTCTCTGGGCCTCATTTTTATTTTCAGACTGAGGGTAGGTGTGGTCTAAAGATGTATCAAGGCTCTTATAGCTCTTATAAGTCAAAATACTGCAACTCAACAAGGCACTGCTTCATTCTTGGGGCACCAGAACAGGTCAGCAAGGCCTTGGGTGACAGATGTCCTCAAGTGTAGAGGGCAATTATTAGAATAGAGTTGTGTTTGTTACAGCAAATGATTAGAAGTGGCCCGACATGAGGCAAAATGTATTCATTTGTGGTCATTAATGAGCTGCTAATGTACTTACCAGTGAGTTTACTGGGGAAGGCTATCAAAACAAAGATTAATCCAGAGAATGAGGGTACTAGACTAGAGAAGAAGGAGATGGCCATGGAGAGGAACACATAAAACTGGGGGTGGAAGACACGTAGAGAGAAGGGGGGGATATCTTGTCCACTGTTTACATTCTTCCAGCTCTCCTCCATCCCGGATGGTGGCTGGAAACTCTTAGGTCTACTAAGAATGTAGTTTGGGGCTATTGTCAATCAGAATGCTAATAATAATAATAGCAGCACTTACAAGGACACTAATAATGAATAGACACTCAGTTATTGAGCTCCTACTATGTGAAAATGGTGTTGTGAATACTTCACATTTGTTAATTCATGTAATCTTACCTATGACATAGGTGTCATTATTACCCCCATTTCACAGATGAGAAAATGGAGGCATGGAGACATAAAGTAACTTGCCAGGTGAAATTTACCTGCACAGCAGTCCCTAAGCAACTGAGATTCTTTTTTTTTTTTTTTAATTTATGTTTTTGTTTTATTTTAGAGAGAGAGAGAGAGCATGCGAGCAGGGCAGAGGGGAAGAGGGAGAGAGAGTGGGAATCTCAAGCAGGCTCCATGCTCAGTATAGAGACAAATGCAGGGCTCCATCCCACATTCCTAGGATCATGACCTGAGCTGAAATCAAGAGTCAGGTGCTCCACCAACTGAGCCACCCAGCCCCCAGCTGAGATTCTAAATAGGCTTGGGCCATTACTTTCCTGCGTGTCCCCGTGCTGGTATTCAGGGTCAGGGTAGGGGGATGTGGTGAAGGTCCTGTGCCTGGAGTGCCAGGCCAGGGATCATGTGTGCAGGCACAGGTGAAGTGGGTGGATTTCCCTGTGTGCGCTGATAGGGGCTTCACAGTCTTGCCTCCTGTGCTCCCAGTACTCCTCACTCAGGTCCTAAATGGGCACGAAAATAACTAGGGCTTCCATCATTGACACAGCTGATGGTCCCAAAGCTGACAGCATGAACACACCTGAACTGTCCTGTTGCACCTGTAGGTGTGTGTTACTCCTCTAGCATCACAGGAGCCCCTCAGTGAACCCCAGAGCAAGTGGCAGCTCTTAGCTGGGGGCTTTGGTGGCTTTCTCCCACTGGGCTCTTTCAGCCACTCTTACCACCAGCACCTTGTTCACTTCCTCCTGCAGGTTTTTACTGAAATATCTCAGTGAGGCCTTTCCAGCTACTGAAAATCACAACCCTCTGGCCCCAGATATTCCCTGTCTGTCCCCTGTCTGCTTTATTGCTTTATTCTCCATAACATTAAGGCCATCTGAATCACTTGTTTGTTTATTGTCTCCTTCCCCATTAGATTGTAAGTTCCATGTGGCTAGGGGGTGTTTACCCCTTGTGTTCTCTGCTGTATCCTTAGCAGCTAGGATGAGCCTGGCACTTAGTAGAATCTTCATAAATACTTGTTGAATGAATGAATGAATGAGTGAGTGAATGAATGAAAAAATGAATGAAAACTTTCAGGACCCTTTTCAGCCTGGTACCCACCTCCTTTCCAATCTCATCTGCCATGTACCTGTGTCCTTCTGTAGAATGCTCATCCCCTCTGTGGCTGCAGGGCCAGATGGCCCTCCCCTCTACCCAGCCCAGCCTGAGAACCCTGTCCCTTGTAGTCCTGCTGATTTCCTGTGAGAGTCCACATTTCCTTCCTCTTCTTCTTGTGGCATTCCCCACTTGCTTATGTGAGGGCACTGTGTCATTGTATTGTTGTAATGGCTTGTTTTTATGCCAGTCTCTCCCTGTTAGGTGGGGGTTCCCTGAAGGGACTTCAGTGTGTGGGAAGGAGCATGAGTTTGGGGCCAGAGTTCAAATTTCAGCTCTATTGATGACTGCTATGGTTTTGGGACTGTTAAGGTTTTACTTAACTGTTCTGAGTCTTAGTTTTCTCATCTGTCAAATAGGGATAATAATCTTGACTTTGTAGGGTTGCTGAGAAATATAGAGGCAATGTGTACAGTGTGCATAGCAAAATGCCTAGCACACAATAGGTATGGCATAACAGGAGGTTATGAGTAAAAAATTACCATGTCACTCCAGCCAGATTTTAGCTGCTACTGTGGCAAGAAGCTTGTGTTCAGTCTACAGTCATACTACCCTGAATGTGCCTGATCTCATCTGATCTTGGAAGCTAAGCAGGTCAGGCCTGGTTAATACTTGGGTGGGAGAGGAAGCTTGTGTTCTTTGGCCTGCTGGGAATATCTGGTTTAACTCTGTGTCGATGTCATGAAAGAAAGAAAGGTAAGAGAGGGCTGCTGTTTTAGACCAAATGTTAATAAAGAGTCCTGATAGTAGAATGGAATATATGAGGCTTGATGTTGGACCAAAAAAAAAAAAAAAAAAAGTCTATAAAGGACATTTGGGGGAAAATAGGGAGGTTTTGAATATGGACTAGTTCTTATTGACTCATAAATACATTTCTTGGGTGGGATTTTAAAAAAATGATTAATGAGTGCTGATTGTGTGCTAGGCATTGTATTGGAAAGTCATTTTACATGTGCTGTATCACTCCCATGAAATACCTATCATTATTCCATTTTATAAACGAGAAACAGAGGCTTAGAGAAGGGAAATAATTTGTTCAAAGGCATACCACATGTAGTGCTGGGACCAGTTATTATTATTATTATTATTTTTAATTTCTAAAAACATTTTATTTATTTATTTTGAGAGAGAAAATGTGAGCAGCAAAGGGACAGGGAGAGAGAATCTCAAGCAGGTTCCATGCTGTGAGCACAGAGCCCGATTTGGGGCTCAATCCCATGAACGATGAGATCATGACCTGAGTCAAGATCAAGAGTCTGGTGCTTAGCTGACTGAGCCACCTGGGCGCCCCTATTATTATGTTTTAATAAACATCTTATTTTATTTTATTATTTTTAAAATGTTTATTTATTTTTGAGAGAGAGAGAGCAGGGGAGGGGGAGAGAGGGGGACAGAGGATCTGAAGTAGACTTTGCATTGACAGCAGAGAGCTTGATGTGGGGCTTGAACTGACAAACCACGAGATCATGGCCTGAGCTGAAGTTGGACATTCAACCAACTGAGCCGCCCAAGTGCCCCTAAACATCTTACTTTAGGAAAGTTTTAGATTTACAGAAGTATTGCAAAGGTAATGCAGAGAGTTCCCATATATTCCATACCCACCTTCCCCTATTATTAACAGCTCACATTAGTATGGAATATGTGTCACAATTAATGAATCAACATTGATACATTATTAACTAAAGCCCATACTGTATTCAGATTACCTTGATTTCCCCAATGTCCTTTTTCTGTTCCAGAATTCTATTCAGGATACCACATTGCTTTTTTGTCATCCTGTCTCCTTAGACTTCTATAGACTGTGACAATTTCTCAGATATTTCTTGTTTTTGATGACCTTGACAGTTTTGAGGAGTACTGGTCAGGTGTTCTGTAGAAGAAAGAATGGCTGGGACCAATTTTGAACCCAAATTTGTCTTATTCCAAAGTTCATGCTACCTCCACTAGGCTCTGTCTCTTGTCATTGAGAGAGAGAGGTACGAGAGGGGGATGGGGAGAGAGAGGGAGAGAGAGAGACATTGATTGATTTACTGTAGAGTGATTTGCCAAAGGCCAAGAAGTTATAGAATAGAACCCACCCACACCTACTGACTTTCATTTTTTTTTTTTAACATTTTTAAATTTATTTTTGTGAGGCAGAGAGAGAGACAGAGCATGAGCAGGAGAGGGGCAGAGAAAGAAGGAGACACAGAATCTGAAGCAGGCTCCAGGCTCCGAGCTGTCAGCACAGAGCCCAACATAGGGCTCAAACTCAGGAGCCATGAGATCATGACCTGAGCCAAAGTCAGATGCTTAACCGCCTGAGGCACCCAGGCATCCCAACACCTACTGACTTTCCAGGAGAGGTGTAACTTGGAGTCTGGCTACTTGTCTGTGCTAACAACCCCCCTTTAGACAACAATTTAAGAAGATTGACTCTAGCCCTTTCTCTTTTTGAGCTTGATGGTCCTCTTGCATCTAAATGGTGTCCCTCAGCTCTGGGAGAGCCCCACTAGGCTGCAGTGGACACAGGTGCTCTTTTTCACTAAGCCTGGGGCCCTATGACTGGATTTCCTTGCATGATATGAGCAGCTTGGCCTGTGGCTCACCCAGGCTCCCAGAAGCACCTCAGCCCAGACAGATGTGTTTCATCTGCTGGTGGACTCTGTGGGAAGCCTTTGGAGCCCCTGAGAGGCTGAGCACAGCAAGGGATGGGATGCTCCAATCTGAGGAAGAGGGAATCAGAGAAATCCTTGGAGATAGGTAGCAGTTTTTCCATGCACTGCCCACCTGCCTGAGTGTCTGGGCCAGCCTTTAGGGTAGACATTGGAGCTAGGTGGGAGACAAGGCCACTGTGGTGGGGTATTGTGGATGATTGGGCTAAAGAGATCAGGCTTGATTCTGTAGACAGCAGGAGCCAGTGAGGGTGTTTGAGCAGAAGAGGGCATTATGAGAATAAAATGAAAGAATGGTTCATTAAACCAGCAACTTCTCCACAGCTGTTTTCCAAGTGAGGTGCAGATGCAGAGCTGACAAAACCTGGTTGGCAGAAGACTTCATTGTCCTCCCCCTTGAGCAAATGCAACAGAGATGCAATTCAGTCCCTGCAGGCAACATCCAGAAAAAAGCAGACACATGCTTCCCTCTCTTTCCTCACTCAGCCCTGGTTTCTTTGTCAGGGCCCTACACGCCTCTGCCCTGCCATCCACCTCTGTGACAGCAAGCTCCTTTCTCCTGGTTGCCACACTCACCTGGGTTTTACCTCCTCCACTCCAAGGGAAGGAGAGCAAGCCCAGAAGAAGGAGCCTAGAATGAAGCCAGGGCCACCAAAGATGAACTTCAGGAACCCACAGTGCTACCTGGATCACCCTTGCATCTGAGTAGATGAGATCTGGGTGGAGTCTTTTCCCCCTTTTGTTTTGCTTCCTGCGTGTTTCACCTGTTTTGTTCGGGGGAAGAGAGGAGCTGACTCCACCAGTCTGTCTTCCTCTGTGGGTTTGATATAATTTGTCCTGCACTGGGCTCATTGACAATTGATGGCAGTCATGGTGTTGATAGCTGGGTGGAAGCTATTTTAACAGCGTCATTTCTTTGTACGTGTAAAAGGCTGCAGGAGGTCTGACCTGATATAAGAAGAGTATTGGTTTTTAGGCACCAAATGATCATTGGGACCCAGGCTTTGCTGCCAGACCAACAAAAGCTCTCACATTATCACCTGGTCTCAAGGAAGTCATATTACTAGAGATGCATTTAGTGGCAAGGAATAGAATACCCAATTAACAGAGGCCAAATAACAAAGGAATTTAATTATCTTACATGACAAGATGCTAGAGATGGATATTTCCAATAATGGTCTAGCAGTTCAAAAGTGTTAGGATGTTGGACCTTGTCTCTGTGACTCTCCTGACCTGTCCCTCTTGGTCATAAATTGGCTGCCCCAGCTCCAGGTATCAGAGCAGCATCCCTAGCTGGAAACAAGAGGACAGGTATAGATAGAATGAGCCTTTTCCTTAGCAGTTCTTTCCTTTTATAGAGGAGCAAAATCCTAGAGGGTTCATCTATGTTATAGCGTGCATTGGAATTTCCTTCCTCTCTAAAGCTGGACGATATTCCATGGTATGTGTATATCACTTTTAGTTTATCCATTCATCCATTCATGGACACTGGATTGCTTCTACCATTTGGCTATTGTAAATAGTGCTGCTATAAAGATAGGTGGAAAAATACCTCTTCAAGTCTCTGCTTTCACTTCTTTTGGGCATATACCCAGAAGATGAATTGCTGGATCATACATACCATCATTTTTAATGACTGCAAGGTGTTCCATTGTTTGGATGAGCAATGAGTTCATTTAACCAGTTTCCTATTGCTGACCTGGTAAGCTGTTGCCACTTTTTATAAGCATCAGAATAATAAACATCCTTGTCAATATATCTTCATCCCACAGTGAGCTTTTTGAGACAGATTTGAGCATCTCACTGCTTTGGCTCAAGACTCCCAGGGCTCCTCCAAACTCACAGACTTAACTCTATTTTGTAGCTCAGGGGATGAGGCCCTTACATTCTGGTCCCAGCTGTCACTGTTCTCCCTCACTCCCTAATTACTCACTCATACAATGTTCTAGGACCTTCTGTACACTGAGTGCCCAACACTCCTTCCCACTCCCTGTTTTTGTACATGCTCCCTCCTCTCCTTGAGACATATGGCCATCCCTCTTTCCCCTAGGATTTGAAAGCCTTCGCAAGATGTCACCTTGAGAGTATCTTCCTCTGTGAACTTCCTGCTCACCATCCCAGGCAGAATTAACCACACTCTTCTCTGTACTCCTGGAATTCCTTACCTATGTCTGTTAGAGCATTTATCACATGTTAGCATAATTGTTTGTTGATGGAGGCAGCATGAAAAAGCAGAAAGAGGGAATATTTTGCAGTCCCACTCCAGAATCCCAATTCTTACAGTATAACACTGGGCTTATCTGAATAAGGTTGTGTGGCTTATCTGAATCTTACTTTGCCCATTTGTAAAATGGGGATCATAATTTCTACTACTAAAAGATTATTTGAGGATTAGAGGTGATGAATGTAGCCCACAGTAACACAATTAAGTGTTTTAGTATTTATATCAGTATTGTAGCTATGATGAGCAAAGCTGCTGCTGCTGCTGCTGCTGCTGAAGACGGAGTGATGATGATGGTGGTGGTGATGATGGTGGTGTTGGTGATATTGGTGGCAGTGACAATAATGATGGGGTTGGTGGTGGTGATGATGATTATGATGATGATGGTGATGGTGGTGATGGTGATGATGGTGGTGGTGGTGATGATATTGGTGGTGGTGGTAATAATGATGGGGTTGATGGTTGTGATAATGATGGTGATGGTGGTGGTGATTATGATTGGACTGATGGTGGCAATGGTGGCAATGATAACGATGGGTTTGATGGTGATGATGGTGGTAGTGATGATGATGATGGTGGTGGTGATGACAATTATGACAATGATATACTTATCTCTCTGACAGAATGTGATTACTCCTCAGGCAGGTGCTATGCAGCTTCATCTCTGCTTTGTCAGTGTCTGCTAGAGAGGAAATCCATAGTAAAAAATACATTAATTGCTTCAGTGCTAAATTGCTTTGGTGGGGGACAGTCCTTCCTGAATTAACCTGTTTAGTCCCAGCTGAGCCTCCCTTCTGAATCCTCCCTGACTGTGAATTTTGTGAGCTGAGGGAGCACAGTGTGTAAAGCCCTCAACCTAGAACTATGAAATTGGGGTCTGCCCTCAGCACTGCCCTTAACCAGGCTGGACACCTCCTTCCTCTCGGTTTTGGAGCCCCCATGGGGGATGCCTAGTCAAATCTCTCATGCAACACTGGTTTCCATCCAAGATGCCTTGCTCTGAAACTGTACCCAGATTATTTCCAGGATTGAGTTTGACATTCCAACTGGAATGGGCACAAGGGGCTGAGGATGGAGACTACACTCCATTTCCCTTTTGCCTCATTTTCCTTGCCCTCTGAGTGCCCAGGGCTGTGCTCAGCATAAAACTGGCATCTTAGCCATGATGGTGGTGGGGCTGGATGGGAGAAGACAATGCTCAAGGTCACTGAACTCATACATCATCATGACTTAGTCTGTCCCATGGTTAGGGGGTGGTAAGAGCAATTAGCTGTTGCTAGTGTATCACCTGTTGGGAATGTTACTGGGTGCCTCCTGTGCTGGGCTGTGGGGCGGGGGGAGATCTGGACATTTACCTCACCTATTCCTTTCCACTTGCTGTATATATTGGTCAATTTATGCTCTCCATACTTCCTTTCTCCCCCAGCAATGAAGAGAATGGCAAGCACTGCTGAGTGCTTGGTCTATTCAAGGGTTATAAACCTGCTACATCTGTATACAGAATGAGTCTTCCCCTGAAAAGCTCACAGTCTAGGAGGGAAGATCATATATGGACACAAGTAATTACCAAATGAAGAAAGCATGCCTTGGAGAGCTTTTGGAATTCAGAGGGGAGTGTCCTTGTGGAAGACTGCACGGGCCCAGGATGGGGGAGGGCAGAACATTCCTGGCAGGGGTATGCCTCGAAAAAGTGCACAGAGGCAGAAGTGGTTTGAAGTAATTTGTACTTCCTGGGCAAGAACTTGGAATGACTCTATATTCTTTGGAACCCATACAGTGACAACATGGATTCATCCTCTGAAGGCATCTACTAGAGAAGAAAAGCAGAGTTATCCTTATAATTCTGAAGGTCTGATTAGAAAACGGAGGTCTGTTGAAAGGAAGTGCTGTGGGGAGCAAGGGGACGATGAGAGAGTGTGTTTAGACTTGGGAAGCCTGTAGTGCAAAGGGATGTGAGCACCCTAAGGTCTCCTGGGCCATCGATGGCACAGGATCCAGAGCCTGCCTGCTGCTTGCCCGTGACTGGCTCTGAGCGGCCCAGCAGGGGACACTGTGGTGACTCTGGGGCCAGTGAATTTCTGAGGCATGCAGGGCCAGGAAGTTCCTTCTCTGTCTTGTCCTGGCTTTGCTTCAACACATGGGCTCTCTCTTTGCTCTCCTTTCCTTACCCTAGTGAGTTTCCAAGACACAACAGTGACAGCATCCCCTTGTTGTGGAGGCAGGTGGACCCAGAAGTAGTGATGAAGCAAGCCTCGCTTGCCATCTGGGGACCAGCTCCAGGGGGCGGAGGAGAATTTTTCTTTACATCAGACAAATGTCTGCTCAGTTGGAATAAACTTGTATTGTTGTCAATGAGATAATAGTTTGAGTATCTGAGAATCAAGACCCTGTCTCTTCCTAGCTGTTTCTTTCAGCTTCTATTTGAGGGAGCCTCAGGGAAGTCTGTAAAAAAGAGACCACTTCCTAACTGGGTGACTCTGAAAAGGTCACTTTTTAATTCTCTGAGCTTTGGTTTCTCCATCAAAAATGGGGTTCTTCTTTCACGGGGTTGTTTTCGAATTAGAGGAGTGTATGGCATCTAACACTTAGCATGTGCTCAATAAATGTTAGTTCCATTTCTCATTGCCTGTGTGCTAAATCATTATATAAGTCCAGCGATTGTTCTGTTCCTTCCTCTGCCTAGATCCAGATTTCAGATATATATAGGGTTTATTTTAAGTGGGGGAGGGATACACTTTCTGAAGCAGAAATGCAAACGCTTAAGGAGATGAAATTACACAAAGAATCTCTAAGGAAAGAATAACGATGTTCCAAAACATGTAATATATGTATATAAAAGTGCAATTATGTGCTCAGTGAAGAAGAAAACAAGATGCTGTGATGCATTGTTACCCGTTTCTCATTTCGATTCCATTTTAATCTTGAGAAGGGGTTAGCTGCAGTCATCTTGTCTCTTCACTAGAGGGCGCCGGGGCAGTAAGGCTGCACTGGCCTCTGTTCCTGCCCCATTCTCCATAGAGCTTCAGACAAGCTTCTAAGTGTGGACTTTACCATCCAGAATTAGTGACAGAGGACAGGACTAGGAGTCAGGAGGGATTGATTCTTTTTAAAAAAATTTTTTTTCAATGTTTATTTATTTTGGGGACAGAGAGAGACAGAGCATGAACGGGGGAGGGGCAGAGAGAGAGGGAGACACAGCATCGGAAACAGGCTCCAGGCTCCGAGCCATCAGCCCAGAGCCCGACGCGGGGCTCGAACTCACGGACCGCGAGATCGTGACCTGGCTGAAGCCGGACGCTTAACCGACTGCGCCACCCAGGCGCCCCAGGAGGGATTGATTCTTATCCAAAATATGTATTTAATTGGTTCCATGACTCTGTGAAAAAATACTTCGCCTCTGTGGGTCTTTCTTCATCTATGATCTGAATGTCTTGAGTTAGGTGCTCCTTGAAGCTCCTCCAAGGACAACGATTTTGGTTGTCCTCACAGATGGAAATCTCGATTAACTAAACGTATGGTCTGGGCAAGTCATAGGAAACAGTGCATCCAGACATTTTCCTCTCTCATATTCCTTTAAATTGTTCATAAGCAACGGGAGAGTTGTACTAGTTGGTCTTAAATCCTGGAGAAGCTTTCTCAACCCTGCCCCATGACTTGCATTAAGGCATGGAGCTGAGTGTCTCATGTGTCCCACAGTGACTTCTGCACACATTTATGCCCACCCCATCTGCAGGACGGCAACCAGTTCCTTTAAAGCTTCCTCTCAACTCACTTTTTAACCAATCAAACCAGATGTGGAACGAGATTCATTCCTTCCGTTTCTTTGGGCTACCTCGCTGTTTGGTGAAATATGGAAAACAGCTTTTTTCAGAACTTTTAATTTATTTTGGTGTCTGGGAAGAGACTTTTTGTTCCCCCACGATGTCAGCCCAATTTTTCTCTTTTGAAACTAAAAATCTGGCGACCATTGACTTATTTCTTTAAACATTTTGTTCTTGGAATAAAAAAGCGTAAATGAAAAGAAAACTCTCACTGATAAGGCCTCTACCCAGTACCAATCTGTCAACATTTTGCCTAGTTTTATTTTAGTGTTTTCATTCACATTAATGAGATTATATTATAGACACAATTTGCATGCTGAATTTTCCCCTTAACATCATATTGTGTGCATTTCCTCATGTCAGTAGCATAGAAATTGAATGCCTGCACACGACTTCATAGAAGAAATGAATCTTAACTTAGTCATTTCCTCAAGGTTGGACAGTGAACTTGCCTTCAGTTCTTCAATGCCGTAAATAGCTCCATGATTGAACCCCTACACAAACATGGTAGCTCCTTCTGACTGAAATTTCCCCTTACCTAATGTTACCAAAGTGTGCTTGAAAGAGTAAGACAGCTGGGCATACAAAGGGGGAGGTAAAAGAACAAATATTGAAAGATTTCTGTTACCTTCCAGGCATGGAGTGGAGGGTAATTTATAGTTCACATTTATCCTTAGAACAACCATAGGTTTTGCCGCTGGAAAAGAGACTTCAAGAGATTTGGGAATTTGGCTGTCAAGTCACCCAGCTAGTTAGCAGCTGTGCCAGGATTTGACCTTCAGTTTGTCTGACTGCAGAGTTGGCTTCTCCTTCATTGCCATGCTGCTTGGAAACAGAAGGAGCAGAGTCTGTGGGGTGTGGACTGGGTTGCGGGGAGCTGGCATGCCCACCACCAAGAGGTTTCAGATCATAGGTTGAGGTGCTTGTCTGCTCAGGGGAACCAGAGCTGGCTGGGGGCAGGAGATAAAAGGAGCACCCCACCTGGAGAGCTGAGGAAAGTTGACCTGTTGGAATCTGGGGCTGAGCCTCTGCCAAGGTTTCGAGCCTGTTTTGTTGGACAAACAGCCCAAGTCCCTGCTTCATCGGCTCCTGCTCTTGTCCTCCCCTTTTCTCTACCACTTCTAATAAATCTGAATCACAGTTTTTGGCTTTGTTCTCATAAATTTGAAGTGGAGTTCTTACCAGGCCTGTCAGCAAGATGGAGAAGGGAGGGTGAGAAGGAGAGGTGAATTCCAGGAATCTGGACTATTTTTAAACACATCCTCGTTATTCTAGAGCTTGCAGGTCACTGGTACCAGAGAAGAGTTTTGCAGACCTGACAGCTGGTGTTAAAACAATTAGGTTCAAAATGACAACCACAGGATGTGTGTATGTGTGTGTACGTGCATGTGTGGCCACTCTTCCTCATTCTTTTCCTTACCTCATGGGGAAGCTCTCCTGGATGTGTTTTGGACAGGGCCAGCTGGGTCAGTGAGAGGATGTGCAGTTTTGGGGGGTGAGTTCTAGACTCTGTCTCAGGGAAAGCTGATGCACCCCTCCGGCTGCACATACAGGCATCACCCCAGACCTCCTCTCCCTAGACCCAGCCTTCTCTTGTATAAACCAGAGGGTGGGATTAGGACCTCTCTAAATTCCCCTTTAGCTCTAGGATGCATCCTATGATTGGGACTGCAAATGCCTCTCACTGTGCTATTTTATGGTCTTTGTGAAGTCCTTTCCCCGTTGTCCCTGACCTGCCCTGATCATGCCAGACACTCCACTTGGAGAGTTTTACCTCTGGAATTCTCTGGAAGGGCAAGAGACAGCTTTGTCTAGCTTCTCGTCCATGATCTCAATCCCTTTTCATTATTTGGACACAATTAGCCTTTCTTTTCATTCCCCCAGCACTTCCTACCTGTATCGGTTAGGGTTCTCCAGAGAAACAGAACCCATTAGAAGACGTAGAAAGAAATAGAGAACACAAACAGAGATGGAGAGGTATTTATTATAAGGAATTGGCTCATGCAATTATGGGTGCTGATAAGCCCCAGGATCTGTGGTCGGTGAGCTGGAGACCCAGGAGAGCTGATGTCTAATTCCAGTCTGAATCTGAAGGACTGAGAATCAGGAAAGCCAAGGGCGTATTTCCAGTCTGCAAGCTGGCAGGCTCAAGACCCAGGAAGAGTTGATGTTTCAGATTGAGTCCAAAGGCAGGAAAAAAGTCATCCCCATTTGAAGGCTGTCAGGCAGAAAGAATTCTCTCTTATTCAAGGGAAGTTCAGCCCTTTAGTTCTATTCAGGCCTTCACTGGACTGGATGAGGACCACGCATATGAGGGAGTGCAATCTGCTTTACTCAGTGTACTGATTCAAATGTTAATCTTATCCAGAAACACCCTCATAGAAACACTGTGAATAATATTTGACCAAATGTCTGGTCACTCATGGACCAGTCAAGTTGACACATACAAACTGCATACCACCCAATATTCTTTTTTTTTTTTTTTTTAATTTTTTTTTCAACGTTTATTTATTTTTGGGACAGAGAGAGACAGAGCATGAACGGGCGAGGAGCAGAGAGAGAGGGAGACACAGAATCAGAAACAGGCTCCAGGCTCTGAGCCATCAGCCCAGAGCCCGACGCGGGGCTCGAACTCACAGACCGCGAGATCGTGACCTGGCTGAAGTCGGACACTTAACTGACTGCGCCACCCAGGCGCCCCTCAATATTCTTTACCCCACCGACACACTCATTGCTTTTCATGGCCCCTACAAAGGTTCCTGTCTACAGGCTATTAACTGTGCTATTCCCTCCCTCTCCGCAGCCCCAGTCTGTAAGAAGAAATTTTAGGGACTCCTGAGTGGCTCAGTTGGTTGAGCATCTGACTCTTGATTTCAGCTCAGGTCATGATCCCAGGGTCTGGCTCCATCTGAGCGTGGAGTCTGTTTAAGATTCTGTCTCTCTCTGTGTCTCTCCCTCTGCTCCTCCCCTGCACTTGCATGCATGCACTCTCTAAAATAAACTTAAAAATGAAAAAAAAGAAGGAATTTTACCTGTGGTGCCTTAAATATTTTTTCATATGGCCATCTCACCAGCTAGAAGGAGAAATCAGGGTCTGCAATGTTCTGAGGAGGTGAAAAGCATAGATTCTGGCATTCTACTCTCTGGGTTTACACCCTGGCTCTTCCAGTTACTAGCTCTCTGGCCTTGGGTTAGTTTGTGCTCCATCTCCTCAATCCACACAAAGTAAATAATAATAATACTTAACTGGTGGGGTTGTTTTGAGGATTAGGATGAGATATTTATAAGGAATTGCTGTGGTTGCTGTAGTCCCTGGGTTGAGCATGGAGCCTGACATATACCAGACATTCCCTAAGCCATTGTTGAGTGGAGTCATTTATAACAAAGTGTGTAGAGAAGATATGAAAAGTGAGTACATATGAGGTGATTTGAGGCAAAACTATGAAGACATTTGGTGTCCTTCCTGGAGAGACAGTGCACATGATTAGAAAGATTGTGGTGTGTGTGTTTGCGTGTGTACGTGTGTGTGCACCTGCACCTGTTTGGTTGGTGGGGAAAGACTTTGCTTATTACTCTCCTTTTCCCCAAGGCCAGTCCCTTTTCTATGGACCAGAGCAGTCTTCACAACAACACCATGTGTAAAAAGTTCCATTTATATCTTCTCTGTATACAGGAGACAAAAAGCTAAGGGGATGCAAATGGGTGGGTGTAGTGTTTTATTGTTCTTCAAAGAGGAAAATTACAGAGGAAACCTGTAATTGGGAAAATTTTATTTCTTGCTCTCAGCAGTGTAGAGATGTGCTCTACTTCTTCACACTTAACTTCTGCTGTATGTAAAGAGCATAAGGGAAAAAGCAGAGACTATAGAAAAACAATTCAAAGTCTTTCCTCAAATTAGCTGGGAGCAGTCAGAAATATTGTCCGGAGAGAACAGAAGTCACTGACAGAGGAAAGTGCCTTGTAGAGCTTCGGACACCCAGTTGATATGAAGCTTAGCATGCCCACAATACTGCACACCCCCGAAAGTGATTCTTAATAGAATACAGATAGTCATGGTGAGTTACAAAGGCTATTTTAGTCAATATCTATGAAAAATATTATTGATGTGAGAATTTGACAATAGATAATGATTGTTAAAGAAAAGTATTTAATCTTCTGGGTATTTCTTCCTTTAAAAGTTCTCTCTCCATTTATATTAGATGGATCTGTATCACAGACTACGATAACTTTCATCCTGAAAAGAGTTTTAGAGAAGATCTACTTCAACCTCTGTTATCATATAGATGAGGAAACCGAGGCCCAAGAGGATGCGCAACTTGCCCAAGGACACATGACAAGTGTAAAGTTGCAGGTCTTTCATATGATATGATCACGTTCACTTAGTGCTCACCTGTCCATGTCCAGCAAAGAAAAGAGATGTTGTCAAAGAGAGCCAACCAACTGAGGGGAGGGTGTGACTCGTGGGTAACTGATGAATGGTGTGCGTGTGAATGTGTACAGATCTACAACCTCTCAAAATTCCATTAGGCAATGGAATAATATACTAATTCCTAATCAGTAGGACCTTGTCACTTGGCCCAGTGATATTGTTCCCAATAGGAGGAGTACTGACTCTAGGACAAGCTAACCTCTGTGGAGCACATTTATAAACTGTGATGGTTAATTTTATGTGTCAACTTGTCTGTGCCATAGGGTGCTAGATTAAACATTATTTCTGGGTGTCTGTGTGGGTGTCTCCAAAAGAAATTGACATTTGGATTGGTGGACTCAATAAAGCAGACTATGCTCCCCAATGTGGGTGGCCTCATCCAATCCATTGAGGGCCCAAATAGAACAGAAGGGGAAGGAAGAACGATTTTGTTCTCTCTACTTGAGCTGAGACATCCCTCTTGTCCTGCCCTCAGATATTGCTGCACCTCATTCTCGGGTCTTCAGACTCAGATCCAGAATTATACCACAGGCTTTCCTGGGTCTTCAGCTTGTAAACTGCCATAACTGTGAGAGCCAGATCCTATAATAACCCTCCTCTTCTATGTATTTCTCTATATCCTACTGGTTCTGTTTGTCTGGAGACCCCTGACTAATATATAGACATAGTTCCACTTAATCCTTACAACTGCCCCATGCAGTAAGTAGTATGAGTCAACCCCCTCCCTCCTGCCCCCAGTCACAACGCTCAGTCCCCTGCCCTGTTGCATCTCATTCAGTGTGTTACTGGTGCTGGACATCATCCAGGCTGGAATATAAGTCATTTTCAAGAGAATCTCAGGGGGTAACTTGGATCTGTGATAGATGATAAAGAAAGAGAAAAGTTGGAGCAAAAGCAGATTAAAGCCCCCCAGCCCTACTCCATTAGAGAGTCCTGTTTATGGAATTGGATTCTGTTCTCCTTGGGTACTGATATTCCCATAAAGTTCCCCAGAGACAGTCTCTGCAGGCAGAATCTTGGCTTGATGTAAGGAGACTTTCTGGAGCAGGGCTCTTCCCTGGCATTGAATGTAAACATGTAGGTAACTGGGTCTAGATGCTTTTTCCTGCAGATTCCTACAGAATCCTAAGATTCTCAATAGATGAGTGACTTCCTAAAAAGGCTGAAGACCAGGTCTGAGTGTGCAGCATTTCAGTGGCAGGGTGTACATATGTGTGTGTGTCGGGGATGGGGGAGCTTTCCTTCTAAGGATATGGGTCCTCACACCCTCAGCTGTGGGATCCATCATAAGAAAACATCTTGAGAAATGATGAGAAGAATAATCATGGGGAACCTCGCATGTCTCCAAAACCCTGCCTTTGAAGGTGACCTAGAGAATGGCTGGAAGGACCCTTTGGGGCCACCTAGCTTCTACCCCTCTCATATTCGTGCCATCTCTACTGAAGGAGGCTCCTCTTCCTCCATTAATTTCACCCTCTGGCATGCTGCAGCTTCCAATTAATCAGCTTTCTTGATTTCCAGTTCAGCCTTGCAAATTAACATCCCAAATTTAATAGCTCACAAATTGATTTTTCCTATCTCCCGCCTCTTACCAGCATGCACTGGTAACAGAGACAAAAATGCTTTCGTGTCTGTATATCTTGCATGGTCACTACTTGCTGAGGCTTCTTGCAGCGTTGGTCTAGCCTAAGTGCCCATGTTCTCAGACAGTGCTGTCTAAATACAAGCAGTCCTTTCCAGGAGACTGGTGAATGTAACTCAGGGGTCAACCTTTATCTCTTATAACAGCCTTGGCAAAGATGTAACTTGTGATACAGGAAGTTTGTTTTCTGTGTGGCCCTACCTGTCTTCTCCTCCCATTCCCAAGCTTTTTCTGTTCTTTTCCTGGGATGGTGGGGGGAATATCATGAGTTTTGGAATTAGATAGATTTTTATTTGCATTCTGGCTATACCATTTATTAGTTCTTGAGATCAGACCAAAGTCCTCTGAGTTAGTTTCCTCATCTGTAAATGGGTATGATTTTTCCTGTTTATAGTTGTTCTGCTGATTGAATAATACATGTATAAACAGAGAACAGGCATTTCATAAATATTAGTCTCCTTAAACCTCTCAGGCACCTGAGTGTGGAGATAATTTGTAAATAACACAGGGGTCACCTCTAACTCTGATTGTTGAGTCTGATTTCGAGATTTGATTCTTAGAGTGACTGCAACCTCATGACCAGGCCTGAGGACAGTTATCTTGCCAAGCCTCCTCTGCACTTCCTGGGACAGGGTGCCTCCTGCTGGTCTCCCACTGACCTTGAACTTTGACATGACCAAACCCCCCTAATTCCAGCTCAAGTCCTTCAGCCAAGTCCTAACGGGGAAGCCTCAAACTCCAGAGGGCTTTGCTGAGTGCCGCCCTCAGGAGCAAAGCTGGGAACCAGGCCTGAGGAGGTGGAGCAGTGAAGACAATGTAGTAACTAAAGAACAGTAGGGTCTGAAGGTATATAACAAGCTTGTGCTTGATTCAGGTTGTACTGATTTCCCCAGGGTCTTAGTTCTTAGTAGCTCCCTGGCATGGTGACATGGGTGGCTGGTCACATCACATTGTGGGTTGCTCTGCAGAGGGACTTCAGCTCCCAGCTAGGGGTTAGGGTCAGGGCCCAAGGGCTGGCAGGGATTTTAGGAGCCCAGCCAAGGCAGCTACAATTTCTAATGTGTTATGACCATAGCAGTTAAGTCAAATACTAGGCAGGATCTAGGCCTTATGATGGGGGCAAACGAAGGCTTGGTGGGCATGAGGGTTTTTGAGCTCTGAATTCACTGTAGGCCCCACCCTGATTAATATGGGCTGGGCTAAGGCTGTGGGTAGAGGGCTTGTGTAGCTATGGCTCTGTGGGGGTAGGGAGCCTTAGACTCTCTTTGGAAGACTGAAACTCCAATGGAACCATTACAAAGGACAACAGAGGAGGATCTAGGGTATATATATGGGCAAGGTGGCTAGGGCAGGACTGTTCCATGACACAGGCCCCCCATCACGTGGTGGGACGGAGCTGAGGCAAGGAGCAGAGGAGCAGAGCAGAGGGAAGATGCAGAAGACAGCTATTTGGCCTCCCTCCTGCCATGCACTTCCTGTCCATTCTGCGTCAGGAGCTTTGGTTTGCGGGGCACCTGCTCCTCAAACCTCTCAGCATTGCAGCATGTCCACCCTGAAGACACAGGCCCTGGCTCACAGTTCAGCCCTCCACCTGGCTGGGAGAGTTACACCAAGGAAGGAAGCATCCATTCAGAATGAGGTGGGGGCAGAGGGGCTGGACAGTTGGGCTTTTGCCTCCTCCCCCACCTCACCAGCTCTTTCCCACCACCCTTTCTGTCCTTCCTTCCTTTTATGACGTCACCTCTCGCCACTGCCCTCACACCCCGTCCTCTCCTGCTGTCTGCTCCTCTGCTTCCTGACTGCGGGGCTGCTGCTGCAAATGGTAGGTGCTGATTAAGATGGATGGATTCGTAAGAGGCATTCAATGTGACTAGAATAAAAAGCACCACAGCCTAGCCTGGACGTGAGGGCATGTGGCCAGAAAGTAGCATCACTCAGGAGATTACTTTACTACTGCAGCTTGTCCTTAAAATAGCATGTGCCCCTCCATGTTCCATTTTGGTTGCTATTTATATAAATGTAGATACGCACATATATACATTTTTAAACAGAATCTTTTCTCTATTTCCCACCTACCCTCTTCTCTTCCTCCTTGGTATTTATTCATGGAGACCAGACACCGATTTTTTAAAGGAAGTGTTAAGGGTCCAAGGTCGTTGGGGAAAGATGACATTCTCTGACCTTCTGAGGTAGTTTGCTGCTTCAGGTCAGCTTGAGGCTTAGCGCCATTTAGGAACTTAGTGGAGCTGGGCTTGAGATCATGGAGGTCCATCTGGTGGTGCTGTCCCAGGGGTTGTGAGTATGCCCAAGGATCACTCCTTCCTCCATCTCCTGCAAAGCTCTCACTGCAACACTTGTCCTCTTGGAGACTTTCTCTCCAGATGCAGAATTGGCATGCTTAATACACAGTCACTGCTTGGTTAGCAGGATGGAGGAGGTCATGAAATTTGTTCAAGGTCATGTGGAAGTGGAGGCTTTAGTCCCAGGTTCTTTCCTGAGGTGTCCAATCAAAGCCTCACTTCATGGTAAGAACGAGGGAGATTAGAGTTCCCTTTAACACATCAGATCTATTTTAAAAGTTCACAGGCTGCTACTCATTCAAGGTTAAACCCTGAGTTTCTCACTATACAAAGAAATAGAGACCTTGTTTATAGAAAATGCCAGTGAATTATGGAGAGAAGCACATCTGCCCCTCTAGACATGGAGAAGGCATTAGGGACTAGCTAGACACAGGAGCTCTGGCATACAATCAGAAGGGTGGGCTTTTGGATAGATGATTCTTCATTCTAATAAGTAGCCATTAAAATCTAAAATCTATTGGTCTGTGGTGTGTGTGTGTGTGTGTGTGTGTGTGCACGCGCGTGCGCACACATGCATGCTTATGGTTAAATGGTGCTATAGAATTTACCACCATCTATTAATTTTTTTGTAAGCTCTTTAAAAAATAATTGATAGCTGAACAGCAACAGGCTAGAAGGTGATGATATCATCACTCTGCTATTTATAAATCTCCATTCCCTGAAGAGTGCAGATCTTGATATTTAGATTATGGAGGCCTGTGGGTAGGACTCCTGCCCAGTTCTGTGCTTCCTGCTGTACCCATCACATGGCTGTCTCATGACATCCGTTGTTAACCACCTGTTTATAAAAAGGAAGCTGAAATATGAAGCCAGGATGTAAGTGGAAAATGAAATTATCTAGTTCTGTTTTCCCACTTTTTTTTTTCACTAGGCTTTACTCTCTTCATGTATTTAGAAGCAAAACCAGAGGCGAACAGCATTTGAACCAATTCCATTTTGGATGTATGGTCAGGAATAAAAGAAAAAGTGCTATCTTACATAGCATGAGGAAAGAAAGTTGAGAGTGAATAGGAGATAGACATTGAATATAAATTACCGAAGACAGTAATCCTGCAACTTCAACTTTAATGAAATTTAGACTAGAAACCATGGTTCTGGTCTGATATAGGTCCAGAGATTAACCATTGACTGCTCACTCAAGTCTGTAGAGAACCTTGCTTGAGCCTGAGTCATTCTTTGTGTGGAAGGTCCCCTGAGTCTGCTCCTGTATTGATTTGAGCTGTGGTTTTGCTGCAAATTAAGACCTCTGGCAATCCTGAGGACCCAGAAAAGATAGACTCATCTTGTCCAGATCTTAACATCCAAATTAATCTTGAAATTGAACCTTCTTTGAATCCTCTGAATCATAATGATCCTCAGGCTTCAGTTAGCCAGAAGATCAAGGAAGAACTAACTAGAGTTTAAAAGGAAAGGGGAAGGCACTTTCAGCTAGAGCAAAGCTTTGAACACTGAGAACAAGTCTGAGCCACAGTGAGTTGTGACAGCTATTGTTTGGACCAGAGAAGGCTTTTTGAATCCATGGTCAGCAGCTCTTGGTGTGAAAATAACAGTTAACTATTCTGCAGCTGCCCCACACTCTGCTAACTCCTAGCCACTCTGGCTTGTGGACATGGACAGCTCCTGTTGGAGCCAGAGCCAGCTTTTCAGAACCATGGCCAGCAGCCGCCCCATACACTAACAGCCCCTGGATAGAATCTTCTCTGTCCTGGAGCAGTTCTTTGTTAACATTGCATTGAAAATCACTACGCAATATAACCCCTACTCATCCAGATACTTGGCTGTTACAAAACCTTTTTTTTTGTTTTAATATAGTAAGTCTGTCACTTTACAGCCTTTCAAAGGAGGTGTGGCATATCGTGATGTCAATCAGGATTTTACAAGGAGCGTCACTGCTCTCCAGGAGAGAATGATGATGTCCTGTAGATCACATGGTACAACAGTGACCATGACCTGATTCCCAGTGTGTGATCTGCTCTGCAGATCATATGATCTCCTGAATATGGATAGATAAATATTGAATCATGACATTTCACCTGACTCTGTTACATGTAGCAAACAGAAGTCAGTCGAAAGACACTAGAAGTGAGGGACCAAGGAAGTGAGTTTGGCTACATCGTTTCTTACATAACCTCTGCCAGACTATTTCCTCTTCACAAGGAAGCACTTTTTTCCTATAGTCTGTGACTCAGACAGGATACTTGTCCCCTGCATTGTCACAGTATTATTAAAATACTTTTTGAGTGCATACTATCTGCGAGGCACTATGCTAAATGCTTTACGTGTATTATCTCATTAATTCTCATAACTTTAGTTATGTAAGGTAGAATGATATTGGCCCAATTTTATGGCTATGACTGAAATTTAGAGAGATTAAGTAAGGAACTTACTAAATGTTATGTATGCATCAGGTGGTGGAGCCAGGAATTGTGAAACTATTCTTCCAGACACTGTGCTATATTGAGGGCTTTTCATTTTAGCCTCTTCTCTCCTTCAGGACTTCTTTCAATGATGGAAACAGATTTGATTTTTAGAATATGCCTAATATGGATATTGGTGATCTCATGTCTCATTTGCTTTGTGATTTTGGCCTAGGCAAGTTTCAGCTAACTCTTACGTCCAATTGCAAGTCATTGTATAATGACCCCTCCCTCTCCAGCTTTCTTGTTTTCTCACAGACGATACAACCAAAGGAATTGTTAGAAAAGTATTAACCCACAAACAGTTTTTGTCAGCTTTGGTGATATTTCACAACTCATTTTCCCTCATCCAAGCAAATGAGTCTTTTATTCACTTCTTCTGTTCAACCACTGGGTTCTTCAGGTGATTGCACTCACCTGGACATTGCTCCTCTTAGGCACTACCCAACTCCCTATTTAATATGACCTGCACAGAGATCATGCCCCTTACTAGACTGCAGATGTCCCCTTCCTTGTCTGTTTCCTAGTACCTAATACAGGTAGTTGTGGTGAATCAACAGAAGGATGTAGCTTGTTCCCGGCGGTGTTCAATGAATGTCAGGATCGAATCCCATTGGTAATGTCAAGTAAGTCTTTTGTGTCCAGGGTATTGTCCTCTGTCTTTTCCCTTGAGTCACCTAGAATGGTGTGAGTTTTTGTCATTGGGATATACTCCACAAGCCACTGGGTGGAAGAATAAATCTTCAGTCCACAGCAGGGTCTATGGCAGATTGAAGACCTTGAATTCATAGAGTCATGGTTCTTCGCTTTTTCAGGTTTATTCTGTGAAGAATTGGGATCAGTAACTCTCGTTGTCTTCTTTCTTCCTTTGGCATCCTAAACTGGTACCAAGTTCTGGGATTGTGATACATTTTATACCTCTTGGCTCTGAATTGCTGACAGGCCTCAGAATAAGCACAGAGTTATTCCCCTTTGTAGCCAATATGTAATGAAATCTACACCGTCTTTCTCCTCAACAGCCCTGATTTCTAAGTGTGCTCTCTATGGAAAAGCAGAGAAGGGATGGGAAAAAAATGGAATTGAGCTTAAAGTCCCTCCTCCTTCAGATCATAGTTATATTTGCATGACAATGGAGATTGTCAGCTTTCCTGGAAATGATGGTGATGTCTACATGGTGTTGATAGGTCTACATAATGTCTATAAGGTCTACTGGGGATTTCCAAAGGATGAAAGCAAAAGATACCAAAGGAGACCAGAATTTGCCAAACAAAATCACTGAATATCTTAGGGAGAATGACTGAGTTAATTCATTTACTTGTTTATTTAACAAAAATTTACTGAGCACCTCTTTTATGTCAGGAGCCGTGCCAGGTGCTGGGGAGACAGCAGCAGGCAAAACGGATCAAAAATCCATGCTCTCATGGAACTGACATCTTAGAGGGGAGTTAGATAACTGGGAATATAAATAAAGAAAATGTTAGACAGTGAGAAGAAACAAAAACCAAACAGGAGATGGGGATATGAAGGACTATTGAGATTTAGATTGGATGGCCGGAGAAAGCCCCCCCTAAGAAATCAACTTAAATAATGCTTTTTCAAAATGTAAATACTTAAACATGTTCCAAAGCAGAGAGGACAGAATCATTAAACCTCCAATGTACCCATGCCGCAGAGAAGGTGATTCTTGAGTAAAGATGTGAGAGAAGTGAGGACTGGAGCATGCAGGTATAGATGAAAAAGCATTCCAGGTTTCTTCAAAGGCCCTGGGACAGGATCTTGCCTAGAACGTTTGAGGAGTAGCAAGGAGGCCATTTGAGCTGGATGGGGAAGACACTAGGGAGGGTGAGAGGAAACGATGTCAGCCCATGAACATCTCCCGAAGGAGATCGGGGCCCATGCCATGAGGAGTCTTGGGAGCCATAGTAAGGACTTTGAGTTTCTTTTTTAGTCTCTGTGTTTTACATTAGATCTTCAGACATTATTCATCTAAGCTGAAAGTTTGTACCCTTTACGAATCTCTCATTTCCCCCCATCCCCCAGCCCCTGGAAACCACTCTTCTATTCTGTTTTGGTGAGTCTCATCTTTATTTTTAAAAAGGCTTCCATATTTAAATGAGATCATGCAATATTTGTCATTCTCTGTCTGCCTTATTTCACTTAGCATAAAGCCCTCAATTCCATCTGCATTGTTGCAAATGGTAGGATTTCATTTTTTTTCTTGTGGCTGAATAATATTTCATTACACACACAAACACACACCAAATTGTACTTATCCATTCATTCATTAGTAGATACTCAGGCTGTTTCCCTATCTTGGATATTGGGAATAATTCTGCAATGAACTTGAGGGTGCAGATGTCTCTTTGACATAGTGATTTTGTTTCCTTTGGATGTATACCCAGAAATCAGATTACTGGAGCATATGGTAGCTCCATTTTCATTTTTTAAAGAAAGCTCCATACTGTTTTCTTTAGTGGTTGTACCAATCTACACTCCCATTAACAGTGTACAAGTGTTTCCTTTTTTCCACAAAATCATCAACCCTTACTTATCTCTTGTCTTTTTAGTCGTGGCCATTCTAACAGGTATTAGGTAATATCTCATCATGGTTTTGATTTGCATTTCCCTGATGATTAGTGATGTAGAGAATGTTTTCACGCACCTATTGGCCGTTTGAGAATCTACTTTGTAAAAATGTTTATTCAGTATCTCTGTCCATTTTTAATGTTTATTTATTTATTTTGAGAGAGAGAGAGAGAGTGAGCGAGAGAGAGTGTGAGCCGGGGAGGGGCAGAGAGAGAGAGAGAGGGAGGGAGAGAATCCCAAGCCGGCTCTGCACTGTCAGTACAGGGCCCAGTGCAGGTTCCGATCTCATGAGCCGTGAAATAAAGAGTTGATGCTTAACCAACTGAGCCACCCAGGCACCCCCTCTGCCCCCTTTTTAATTGGATTTTGGGGGGCTAAGTTATATGTGTTCTTTATATAGTTTGGATATTAATCCTTTATCAGATATATGATTTGGAAATATTTTTCCCCATTCTATAGGTTGGTTTTTAATTTTTGTTGGTGGTTTCCTTTGCTATGCAGAAATAAAGATGTTGGTATTCAAAGTAAGGACTCTGAATTTTGATCTTATTGAAATGAGAATCATTGCAGGTTTTTGAGGAGAGACATGAAGAATAACTTACAGTTCAACAGGATCCCTCTGGCTGCAGTGAAGACTAGAGTGTGGGGACAAGGGTAGGAGTTTTTCCTGCAGGGAACATCTATTACACAGCAATAATCAGGTGGGAGAAAAGGTGGTCACAATAAAGACTGGTGAGAAGTGGTTGAAATATGAATATATATTTGAAGTTTACAATATACACTAATAGATTGGATTTGAAGTATGAGACACACACACACACACAGAGAGAGAGAGAGAGAGAGAGAGAGAGAGAGAGAGAGAGAGAGAAGTTTAGGCTGACTCCAAGGTTTGGGACCTGAACAGCTGGAAGGATGGGTTTCCTAGTTTTCTCAACTCTAAATTGCATGATAATGCTGCTGCTCTTATCAACTGAATTATTGAGAGTTTTGAATGCATTGATGAACTGGTGATGCCATTTCAGATTTCTAGCACAGAAGGTGTCTCTCCAGGATATAGTATTGTTGCACCCATTTGTTCAGCCTATATATAGATGCATTTCTGTGTTGTATTTTGGACTTTCTTAAATATTTGAAGCTGCTTAAACATGACTTTCTTAATACATTGGTAATATTTATAGGTTACTATATATCATGCACTTAGCTAAGCCCATTATATACACTTCATTTAATCCTTAAAATAAACCTGTGAAAAAGATCTTAGTATTCTTACTTTGTAAATAAGAAGACTGAATTCCAGTGAGATTAAAAGAAATATTGCCCCTGACCACTCAGCTGATATGTGGTGAAGCTGCAATTTAAACCAGCTGTATCTAATTCTAAAGCTTGTTCTTTTAACTGTTGACATTTCTACTGCCTCCCACTTCACTTTTCTGCACCAAAATTGCCAAGTCCCTCTCTTGCTGTTCACAAAGTTCCACCACTTTTTGTAGGAAAAACTTCTTTTAAAGCTTCTCCAGAGGACCAAGATCATAAAATACAAAGATGATGGTTGTCCTTTTATCTTTAATATGAGTTACAAAAATTTACCCAATTGGTTGTTTGTCTTGATTTTTTGGTACCTTTTTTTTAATGGAAAAATTAATTTAAAAAAAACCCATACATTTGGGGTGCCTGGGTGGCTCAATCAGTTAACTGTCCAACTCTTGATTTTGGCTCAGGTCATGATCTCACACTTTGTGAGATTGAGTCACACTTTGTGACCCATATCAGGTTCTTCGCTGATAGCACAGAGCCTGTTTGGGATTCTCTCTCCCTCTCTCTCTGCCCCTCCCCTGCTTACACATGGTCTCTCTCTCAAAGTAAATAAGTAAACTTAAAAAAAAACAACCACATTTTTAGATCCTTTTTTTTTTTTTCTGGACACGTCATATTTAGAACGGCTGTCTGAGTGATGAGATTATACAAATATTTTCCTATTGGTTTTCTAATCCTAATATAATTTCATTGTATGTCTAAATATTTGATGAATCTGAAATTAATTTGCTATATGTTGTGAAGTATATATCCAGTTTCCATTTTTCCAGAAGTCTAATGATCTGTGTGACTATCATTTATTGAATAATCTGTTCCCCTCCCCCACTAACTTGACATGCCACTTTTATTTATTTTACTGCAGTGTGCTTTTCAGTCTATATCTGGCCTTTCTCATTTATTCAGTAGATCTGTCTGTATCTGATATGTCAGAACCACACTTTTATTTTTTTAAGTTTATTTATTTTGAGAGAGAGGGAGAGCGCATGTGCATGTGCACAAGCAAGTGAGGGAGGGGCGCAGAGAGAGGGAGAGAGAGAATCCCAAACAGGCTCTGTACTGTCAGCTCAGAGCCCAACATAGGGCTCGATCCCATGGACTGAACCAACCATGAGATCATGACCTGAGCAGAGATCAAGAGCTGGAGGCTTAACAGATTGAGCCACCCAGGCACCACAGAACTACACTGTTTTAACTGTTACAAAGTTTGCAATATTTTTAGCATTTGTTAGTAGTCTTATTCTTTCCAGAAACTTGTTAAGTATTCTTGTTTGTTTATTTTTCCATGTGAATTTGAGAATCAACTTATCTAGTCAAGCAAATATCCACTGGTATTTTTGTTGGGGTCATATGAAATTTATGGATTAACTTAGGGAGGATTTAAAATCTTTACCATATTGGAACTTTCCAACCAAGAACATAGGACGTCTTTCCATTTATGTAAGTCTTAGTAGAGTTTTAATATTTTCTTCACACACATATCCTGCTAAGTATATTCCTGTGTATTTTATCCTTTGTGTTACTATTATGTTGGTATTTGCTTCCATCTACCTGTCATTTTCATTTGGAAAGCTGATGATTTCTGCTTATGAATTCTGTACAACCACCTACTTGGATTACTTTACTTACCAGATGATTCTCTGGAGTTTTCACCTGAAAATCAGGATAATTTTATCTTCCTCTTTCCAACTGTGTACTCTGTCTCTTTCTTATTCGGTCTTGAGTTGACTAGTACCAATGCTAAAAATTTGTATTACTAATCAATGTTCTGGGGATACTTCCCATGTTCCCTAAATAAGTACAACACAGACTTTTGAGTTGAGATGTGTGTATATGTGTGCATGTGTATGTGTGTGCATGTAAGAATTCTATCGTATTTAAAGATTAAACATGAGTTTTATTTTGATTGAGAATAGATGTTGACTTTTATGAAATGCCTTTTCAGTATCATAGAATATCATATGATTTTTCTCCTTTGATGCATTAATATGGAAAGTTATGGTAATAGATTTCTTAAAACATCCCTGTGTATGTGGAATACATGACTCATTTGTGTAAAAGGTGTCCTTCTTTTACTGTGCTGCTGGGTTCTATTTGTTAATATTTCATTTAAAAGTTTGCAATAATATTCCTAAATAAGGTTAGTCTGCAGTTTTTGTTTATGTTTTTTCTTTTTACGTTTTGATGTCAATGTTATACTAGTTTTAGAAAAGAACTACTTTTTGTAAGCTTTCCTTCTTTTTCTGTGCTCTGAACAGTTTCTTTTTTTTTTTTTTTTCTTAAATTTTTTTTTTCAACGTTTTTTATTTATTTTTGGGACAGAGAGAAACAGAGCATGAACGGGGGAGGGGCAGAGAGAGAGGGAGACACAGCATCGGAAACAGGCTCCAGGCTCCGAGCCATCAGCCCAGAGCCTGACGCGGGGCTCGAACTCACGGACCGCGAGATCGTGACCTGGCTGAAGTCGGACGCTTAACCGACTGCGCCACCCAGGCGCCCCTGAACAGTTTCAATAGCATTGCAGTTGTCTTGTTTCTTTCTATCGAAGGATTAGATAGAATTTTTCTATAAATCCAGTTGGGCCCAATTTCTTTTAGAAGGATCAGCTCTGTGACAACTTTTTTCTATGGTAATTGTTCTCTTTACTTTTTCTGTCTTTCCAGAGGTTGGTTGTGGGAATTTGTACTTTTGTATTAAATGTTCATCTCACTTAGGTTCACAGATTTCGCTGTATAGTTTGAAAATAAGTCTTATATACTTCCTTTAATATCTTCTGTATCTGTGACTATTTCCCCATCATCATTTCTTATTTTGTGCATTTCTGTTTTCTTCTTTTTTGTTGTTGTTATAACTAATAATTTATTCTATTTTTCTCCCAAAGAAGCAACTTTTGAATGTATGTATCTGTTCTACATTTAAAATTTTTTGGTTCGGTAATTTTTTATCAACATTAATTCTTCCCTTTTACTTTTCTTAGGTGTATTACATTATTTTTCTTTCCAGATCCACCTCAGAGTCTATGTCTGTACATTATTTACATATTGTAAAACATATTCATATATATTCTTTTATTTGATTCTTACAGATCTGTGAGGTAATTGGTATGTACCCCCATTTTACAGATTCAAAAAGGCCCAGAGAAGTTAAATGGCTTGCCCAAGTTCACATAGGTACGAAGAAGCAGAAATGGGGTCCCAGGGGGGCCACGCTACCCAGATGCTCTTCTCCCAGCCTGTCCTTAGACATACAGCCGCGTGTCCATGGAGCTGCCACAGGCCTGCTCCCTCCGAATACCTTCCAGTCTTTCGGTCCTCCCTCAGCCATGTCACCTGCTACAGGTGAAGATCACAGCGCTTAGAGGCTTTGAGAAGAGCCAGGGCTCTAATTCCAGCTGCAAGTTGGTTGCTGGTAGTTTTTGACCTTTGTACCCAAAGCACTTCCTCTGAGCTCATAAAACTGACTCCAGAAAGATCTCTCCTGGACTGTGGTCTCTTTGTCAATGCTAATTGGACAGCAAAGAGAACATTCTTCCTATTTTGCTCATCATCACAAAAAGCCACTAAAATTCCTTCCCAGCCTTCAGGGGTGAGTTAAACATTGGTACAGGGCCCAGGCACAGAGTCACAGACAGGCTCAGACACAGGAGAGGGGTTGCTCAGAAACAGCATTTCATGTTCTGTTTCAGAGGTGGGACCTAAGCTCAGCAAGTTAACCTATCATTTTTGCATGCATTATACTATGGCATCTTAGAGAAACCAGGACACGTGGGAAATCTCCCCAGACTGCTTTTTTCTTGGAAATGATTTTCAACTGGGAGAAATCAAAGGGAACGTGCAGTTCTTGCTGTATCTTTTATTTATCTTTACTTTGTTGCTACATATTAATTTTGCCGCTGCCATTCCCCTTTGAAACAGAACTTATTGGAAAGATGTCATAAAGAGGTGAGTGCAGACTTCACTGGTGTTAACTGATTTGCATTTCCACTTTGAAGTGTTTACCCTCATAGTAGCCTCCACATAGGGCAGCAACCACAGCTTCTGTGCTAACAGTGGCCTTTAGTGCACAAAAGTTTGTTTGGCCAGCATGGGCCTTACTTTATACAGGCTTAGTAACTAACCTTGGAATCCTGAATAGCCTTAATATAAATCATGAACTATTTCTAAACAATTAGGCTTTTGAATAAAAGCACAATTCATGGATTTACCCATTTTCCCATCAGTCCTTGTTTGGATTTGACATGTGATATCTCTGCATAATAATAGGTGCTATTTTTTAACCACAAAATGGTGGCCCTTCCACTGGGAAAAGAAGGAATAAGCAAAGACAGACATAAGGTACAGCGTGAAGGATTAAACTTAGTTGTAAGGAACAGATTGCTGGACACAAGTGTAATCAGACTCAAGAACAAGTTTTGAAGGAAACTGGACAGTGTCACTGCCTAGACATCTTTAAAAGAAATTTTGTTAGATTTTATTATTTATAAGGTATAGCTGATAGTAAATTGGGAGGTTTATTCTAGATCCCTGGATCTATGAATTTCTAGATTCAGGGTTAGAAATGGTAGGCTATCTTTTCTCTTAAACTACTTCTATCCAACCACCTGGTGATAGGGTTCAGCTAGACCTGGCCACTTCCTGAAAACCCTTCATCTCTTTCCAAAGCTGTCCTCCTCACCCTTGTCCTCCTCATATCTGATCTCTTACCAAGCCCTGCTGGCTTGATCTTGGAAACCTTTCTTTTCCTTGTCTCTTCCCTGCTGTGCATTGGTTCAGGCCACTGTGGGCCCCAGATGAAACACACCCATGGATCCCAGACCACATACATGACTGACAGAATTCATCCTGCCATAGGAGTTCTGAATAACTTCACTCTCAGAGAATCTATTTACCTCCTGTCTATGCACTCAAACCCACACCTGTGGGCACACCGATCTGTGGGAAATGGCCATGCTCCTTGCCTCCGAGTTTTTGTATGAGTTTTGTGTCTATGTGTGTTGCTCTGCTCTTTTCTCATTGGGCTTCTTGCCTGAGCCTACCTAACAGTGGATAAGTGGTAGCAGACATTGAAGGTTTCTGGGGTGGGGGCAGAAATGGGATAGGAATTTAAAATTTGAAAAAGTGTCTGCATTTACTGGGTATTTTTCCCCCTAAAAACTTGCTTTTGCTGGCTTTTTTTTACTACAACAATTTATGGGGTCCTACTGCCACCCCAAAGTGTTGCTGTCCCTAGTCCCTCTAGCCCCTAGTTACTGGTCATAATCTGAGAGAGAGAGAGAGATCATGATCCATCAGTCACAACCCATACAATGCCATTTGAGCATCTACTGTGTGGTAGGCACATTCTCTGTATTTAGGACCAGCAATGAACAAGGTGGATGAGAATCCCTGTCCTGAGTGGTCCTTTCTGCACATAAACCAGAGAGACCAATCTGTTGTTTAACATCCTAGAGTAGCTCCCTGTCACCCAGGAGATCTGGTGCCAACGTCTCTGCCTGGAATCAGGGTCCTCCTCACTTGGTCCTCTGAGGGTCTTGCCAACCCTTCTTTGTCCCTTCCCACTTGCAGCCCTAGCCAACGGCCCCTTCCCAACCTCCTGAGCACCCCCACTTCTGCCGGCTGCTCCCCTGCCTTGACCACCCCCAAAGAGACAGGGTGCACCACCTTCAGAGCCCAGCCCAGCGAGCCTTTCTGAGACCCCTCTGCCTCTGTACTCCTGGCCTGCCCAAGGCATCTCATCGTGGCTACTGACGATGACCACCCCCCCGCCCTCAACCAAACTTTGGCCAGCCTCTTCTGAACCGGCTTCCCAGCTAAGCCTCCATCTACCTTTGCACTTCTGTGTCTGTCTCTGCATTGACCAGTGTTAACAAAAGCCCTGCCTAATCAGTTTAGCCAGAATCCCCACCCTCATATCGGATCAATTCCCGCACTGCCCCCCTCTGCCCCCCACAGTGAGGTCGGCTGACCTGACCTGCTTTAGTGAGAATCCTGGTAGGTGGGTTTCACCTGAGTCCCTACCTGTTAGAAACTTTCTATCCACCGACCTCCTTCCTTGCTCCTTGGTTATAAATCCCCATTTTTCCTTGTTATTTGGAATTGAGCCCAGTTTCAGTTTGAGGTCTCTTTCTCCTATCACAATAGTTCCTGAGTAAAACGTGTATTTACCTTTAACTACTGTCCAGCTCTGGTTTCCTTTGGTGCCCCCTGCTTGTCTGCATCAGTTGGGGAATTCCCAGGAACAGAGTTCGGCCTCAAGGGCCACATGGACGAGGATGGGGCATGGCTGACTACAGCTGTAGGCTTGGGGTTGGGGCGAGTGAACCTTCCCATGGACCCTTTTCTCAGGGTCACTGTAGAGGTCCTTATAGGGCCTCCAAAACACCAAGAGGGGCGGGTCCTCTAGTCTTTTGCAAGATCTCACCCACCACATCTGCACAGCAGCTCACCATCGTACATCTCCTCTTTCCAAAGCACACAGGCCGTGGTCAAAGCCCAGAGAGGAAACTGCAAGAGGCCAAGGCAGCCAGGAGCTGCTACAGTCATCAGCAGTTCCAGCTACCACACTTGTCCGCAAAGGACCTGCAAACATGTGCCTTCATGTGGCCCCATGAGAACGCTGGGACCCGGGTAGGAGAAGGCCTAGCCCACTTCACTGAGAATGAAATGCACTCAGTCAAGTGAAGTGATTTTCCCAGATTTCCATGTGCATATCTTGGTTGTGTGGGTGGCTGGAGAGACAGGAGTCTTTTTAAAAGACCTGGCTAGAAAAGAGACTGTCAAAGAGGCTGGGTCTGATGTGGTGACCCTGGAGTTGGCCTCAGTTCCAGGTGGTTCCACTAGGAACCAGGATCATGCTAGCTGCTGGGCAGGGCTGAAGATGCCTGGGGCCACCAGGACTCCTGTGCCTGTGGGTGCAAGCACCTGCTTGCTTCCTTGTTTTTCTGTGAATGCAAAGGAACATTAGTTGGCTTTCTTGTGTGTTATCTCAGCAAATGCATATTGAGTCCCGCTGGGCCCTGCAGGGGTGAGGGGACAGGTGAGTGGGCCATGGCCCCTCTGGGAGCCTTTCTAGTAGGAGAAAGGTTGGAGGTAGAGTCAGGTATGCCATGAGACACTCAGGGAACCTGCAGAGGAAGGTGAGCTCTTTTCCAGCTGGGGATTCAGAGAGACTGTAGAAAGGACAGTGGAGATGGGGCTGGTCCTTGACCCTCAAGCAGGACGTCAGCAGGAGACATCAACAGGATTCCAGGCAGGGGAAGCACAGGACAGAGAAGTGTGGGCATGACAGCAGGGTAATTCTCCTAGAGGGGTTTTCGGTGTGGGATTATTTAGAGCTGTGTCTGGGAAGGTGGCAGGATGACACTCGGGAGGCCTGGAATGTCCAGCTAGGGAGTGTGGCCTTGCCCACAGGCCATGGTAGCCACTTTATTTCCTAGGCAGAGAGCGACAGGACAAGGTGTTGCGTCAGCCTGTGGGGAGAGTTGTCTGGCTGCCTCTGGTGCTGAAGAGGATGACTGGTGGGTAGTGGCCCACAGCAGCATCAGTGTGCTGGGCCTAAGACACACAGTCTGGTGGAGAAGCCCTTGGCAGCCTGGGGCCGGGCTGTTGAATGTGAGTGAATCCATGGAGACAGTGGCTGAGGCTGAAGGTGAGCACCTTTGTCAAAGCAAAGAAGGGAGGAGGGCCAAGGACAGAGCTGGGGCAGGAAGGGAAAGAGGAACCACATTTCCTTCTGTGTTAGAGTCAGAGGCTAATACTGTGTCTAACACAGCCCCCATGAACAGGGTGTGTTAAGGTGACTCTCTGTGTCTTTGGAAGAGAATGCATAAGAGTCCCTAATAGAAAGCTCAACTGATAAAATACACCTATTTCTTGTTAAATCAGGCTTTAATAAATTGTCCTCCCCCCAAACACATTATTTAACTTGTTTGAGACAGAGTGCATTTCGTAGGATGTATAAATCCACAGAAATTTATTAAGTCTTGACAAGAGTTATTGAATGTTATATTAAGTTTTTCAAATTGGCAAATGTTGGATGGCTTAAAAATTATTAATTAATGTATAACATTAAATACCAATAAATTGCACGGTGTATTTATGAACTATCTTTGAAGATCATTAAATATACATATTAGGCAATAAATCTATTCCCGCTTATAAATCTGTTCTGAATTGTGGTAAGTTATGGTTTAGGTGGTAGTGGAGGGGGAGGTCTAGACTGTCATTGGATGTCACTGGGTCCCCAGGCGGTGCCCAGGAACTAGGGGCCAGTCCCCTTCAGTTTCCATCCCTCTGGCTAATGGAATGGGAAGGAAGTTCAAGAAGGTGGACTCTTTAGGTTTCAGACATGGGATTAAAAGAGTCAAAATATGGAAGTTGGAGAGATGCAGATGACAATTTCTGCTCCGAAAAGCCATGTCTTGACATCATCACCCCATCACCACAAGCAGCCAAAGTGCTCTGACAGCACTTTTCAAAAATTAGCTCCTCTGATTCTTACACAAAGTTGGGAGGTAAAACAGAGGTTAAGTAGTTGGCCTAATTTACTCTCTCAATTCCAAAGCCCCACCTCATTCCATGACCCTATGCTGTCTCCATTCCAGGACTGGCCTCAGTTATAGACCATAAGGGATGGAGGGACTTTGCTCTCCTACCATCTCTGAGAGGGTGACAAAATTGATAATTGGAGAGCCCAGCCTCTGCTCTTCCAGTTTTCAAAAGCTGTTGGGGCTTATTTGTTTGTGTAGTGCCACTTGCTATAAAGTTTGAGTCACATCCCCACTTATCGCCTGTCTCATCCCAGATTTCTCCAGTGATGGGGGACTCACCACCTCGCAAGGCCCACTGACAGACTATTTCAGTTTTTAGAAATTCTCCTGTTTCTTTCTTTTATTCCCCAAGTCTTATTAAGATATAATTGACATGCAGTACATATAGGTGTAGGGTGGACAGCATAACAATTTGACTTGCATGTATTGTGAAACGATTACTGCTGTAAGTTTAGTTAACATCCATCATCTTATAGAGATAATATGTAAAAAAGAAAGACAAAGAAAAAAATTCTCCTTGTGATGAGGACTCTTAAGATCTACTGTCTTAACACTTTTGCTGTGTATCATGGGACAGTGGTAGCTCCTGTCATCATGCTGAACACTATATTACGAGTACTTATTTATCTTGTAACTGGAAGTTTGTGCCCTTTGGACATTTTCACCCAATTCCCCCTCCCCCAAATCTCCCCTCAAGTAACCAAAGTCTGATTTCTTTTTCTATGAGTTGGGGAGGGTGTTATGTTTTAGATTCCACACATAACAGCATTTGTCTTTCAGTATCTGACTTATTTCACTTAACATAATGCTCTCAAGGTCCGTCCGTATTGTTGCAAATGGTAGGATCTCCTCATTTTTAATGGCTGAATAATATTTCATCACACACACAGACAGACAGACAGACACACACACACACACATACACACACAACTTATTTACCCATCAGTGGACATTTGTTTCCATATCTTGGCTATTATAAATAATACTGCCATGAACATGGGGTGCAGATGTATATTCTACTTAGTATTTTAATTTCTTCTGGATAAATAAGCAGAAGTGGAATTGCTGGAACATATGGTAGTTCTATTTTTAATTTTTTGAGAAACCTCTATATCTTGTTTCTTTACCTTGGATTAGAGGATTTGTCATTTTTCACAGGTGTTCTCCAGATGGCCACCAGAGGGCAGTGTGGCAGGGGGCGGGTGAGAACAATAATGGGATTAGGAGTCAAGGGTTCCAGACTTTGCACCACTCCTGAACACCTGCCTTCTCCATCTTAGAAATGAGGGTACAGGCCTGGACCACCTCTGTGGTGCCAGCCAGCTATGGGAGGCTGCCAGGTTGCTTCTAATGGGAGCTTGGATGAGATGAGGTCTCATGCGGGAAGCAAAGGGTCCCAGGTATGAACTCAAGAAAATTTACTAGCTTTGTAATCTCAGGCATATCACCTGGCCACTTTGAAGTACGTTTCTATTAGGGGGGCATCCTTGGACCTTGGAAGTCGTTCAACATCTGGTGGCCCAGGCTCAGTAAAGTGGAAGAGTGAATGAGGCAAGCAAGTGAGGAATGGCCCACGTGGGGGTCCGCAAGCTCAGGCACTGATGAAGTGCATGCTCGGTCATGACCATGTCCTGTGTCCACACATGTGTTCCTGGTTCACTCGAGCCCTCAAGTAAATGGGCGCTCAGGCAGCCAGATGTGTTCTGCTTTCAGTGAGGCCACATCAGTTTTGGAGGAATTCATTGTTAAATTAATTAATTGCAAAATTGTCCTGCATACCCTGCTCTGAGAGAGTGACAGAGAGAGAGAGAGAGAGAGAGAGAGAGAGAGAAACAGAGACAAATAGTGAGAAAGTCAGCAAGTGGGCTGGTTTAGGAACACTGATGCCACGAAGCTACTTTAATGGCTTCATGATGTTCATTCACTCAGTATTTATTGGGTGCTCTTCTGTGCCAGGCACTAGAATAAAGAGAAGAATGACACCCGGTCGGTCTGTGCCCCATTGCTCTTCCTAGACTGTGGAGTTAACACTTCTGAAGGCAGGCTGTCTCTTTTCCATCCTCACGCGCCCACTGTCTGGCACCCGGCAGACTCCCAATAGTCATGTATTCAGTGCATGAATGCGGAAGCGCTGTCCTCAAGCAGCTGGTGGTCTGATGAAGAGAGCAGTGCATACAGATCTCTCTACCACGACTGGGTGAGGTTCAGAGCTAGCATGTGCTGGCTCCTCTGGCTCGCGGGTCCCTATCCTACAAATAAGGACTGGACCAGTTGCTGTCTGGGGTCCCCTGGGTCTCTGGGAATCATGTCTTTCCTCTGGCTCCTTCCCATTTATGGAGCCTCCATGGTAATGGAGAGCAATGAAAACCATGGCTCTTTGCTGGGCCCATTTACTCTTCTATTCAGTCATTCAATAAGTACAGATACTTTTCTATTCATGACCTCATAAATGCTCCCACAGTGTTGGGGACAAGTTTTGATACTATCATGTTTCCAATGGGCGAGACTCAGAGATGGAGTTGTTGGTCCACAGGGTAGAGCAGGAATTCAAACCCAAGTCTCCCTTGGAGACTGTGGTAGAGGCAGCAGTGGCCTGAGCAGAGCCCATGTCGATGTATTGCCAGCCCAGCTCCCGGCCAGCCCATCTCTGCGCTGGGATTGGAGTTCTGGCTTCCTGACTCTCTGGACAGTGCTTCTACAGAGGGCTGTGCCTCCACTTTCTTGAAAAACTCTCTGGAACTGATTCTTCACCTTTTCTCCAGCCCACAGAGGAACCACGCAGATCAGCAAGAGCACATGTGTTGTTGCCAGCGTGGGCCTGAGCAGAGATATAATTTTCCCTCTTTCAGCCCTGTGCCCAGAGCAGGCTGGTGGGCGAGGGCACAGGAACACTCCTGCAGAGGGAAAGAGCCACCATTCTTGCCCACTCAGATGACAAAGGTTTGAAACACATTGCTTAGCTGGTGTTTGCTTTTCATCACAACTTTATTTGAACCTGACTTCTCAGAGAGCTGGGGGATTGTGCCAGAGTGGTTTTTATTCGTGGGCAGCAGTCCGCCTCGATGCTGCTGTGTCCTTTGCTGGGAGAAGCAGTTCTGTTGACCGCTCATGAGTGGGAGACACAGGAGTAGCTGGGGTCAAGTCAGCCACACCGCCTCCCACGGCACTGTGCACCTGGGGCAGCAGAGGGGGCTGTCTGCCAGCCTGCAGCTGCTGGTTCCCTCCTGTCCCCTGTAGCTACTGGTACAAATGCTAGAGCTTTGCAGGTCATATAATCATAGGGTCACTTGACAGAGAAGATACTGAGGCTGAGGGAGGCTAACCCCACCCCAGGTCACAGGCCAGCAGGTGGCATAGCTCTTAGATGTCTGCCTTCTCCCTCTGCCTTCACATGGCCCTTTCTCAGAGTGTGTTCATAGAGGGAGAGAGAATTCTCTCTCTTCCTCTCCTCATAAGCTCACTAATCCCATCATGGGGCCCCACCCTCATGATGTCATTGGGACCTAGTCACCTCTCAAAGACCCCACCCCAAAATATCATCACATCGTGGGTTAGGGGCTTCAACATATGAATTTGGGGGGACACAAACACTGTCCCTCTTCTGCCCACGAACCCTGGTATGCTGACATTGAGTTCTGTGTTCTTTCCTCTGCCACTTGCCACAGATGGAGCCTTTCTTTGGAAGCAGCCCTTGGGAAAGGAATGGAATCTCACTGGAGTAATGTTTCTCAGCAAGAGGGAAAGGGGAGAGTGGGGATAAAAGCAAAATTGTTCTCCGGGCATCCTAGAGTAACCTAGTACTCATCTGTCACCTTCTCCCCCACTGAAGCTGGACTATGGATGAAATAAAAAGTGATTTTTCCTGCAGAAGGACCAGCCCAGGATGTGGCCGAGCTGCCCAGTGACTAGGGCCTGGCAGGGACTGTGGTCAAGGTTCAGGCTGGGGCAGAAGTACCCTTGCCTCTCCTGGGGTCATCCACCTCCCCCTGAACTGGTCACCCTAACTCGCTGCTGCCCGTGCACTGTTCTGAAAAGGAACTCAGGAGGGGATATAGCAGCCCTGGTCCCACTGTGTGACTGTGGGCGAGATGCTGTCCTTTCTGTCCATCCATTTCCCTGTCATTAAGAAGCCCTCCAGTCAGGCCTTGCTCATCCCACACTCCCAAGGAGAGGTGTTTCTCCCTAACTCCCAGCTTACATATTAAAACTAGAAGTATACAGCACAGTGTTCTCTGAAGACTGACATCTCAGAGTCTGCTACCATCTGTTGAGGCCCACCTAGCTGCCAGGTACCTACTAAGGTACCTATTCCTCCTTCCCACATCCCACAAAGGCAACTGGGATATAAGGAGAATTTCCGGGTGATTGGAAAGATATGTGTTCCATTCTGACTCATGCACTCCCTGTGTGATCTTAAGCAAATGGCTTAACCTCTCCAAGCTTCAATTTCCTACTTGTAAAAAGAAGAAGGGGCACATGGGTGGCTCAGTTGGTTAAGCTTCCAACTCTTGATTTTGGCTCAGGTCATGATTTCACAACTCATGAGATCAAGCCCCACGTTGGGCTCTGCACTGATAGCACAGAACCTGATTGGGATTCTCTCTCCCTCTCTCTCTGCCCCTCCCCCCCCCAAATAAATAAACTTAAACATATATTTAAAAATTTTTTTTAAATAAAAAAGAAAGAGGAGGATTACGAGAGGGAAGGGAAGAGGAAGATCCAGAGAAATGAGATACCATTTGGAAAGCACCTAGTCACAGTACCAACGCAAAGTAGGCACTCAAGAAATATCAGTAGCCTATGCCTTTCTTGGGGCTCAGTTTTCTCATTTATGAAGTGGGGATAGAATAGATTTCAGAGGGCAGTTGGGAAGATTGAAGGAGTATATGGGAAAGTCTGGTACACTGAGGCTCAGTTCACGTCACTCCTTCCCTTCACAGACTGGAGCCAGTAGCCATGGAACCCTAAACTTAGAGGAACTCTTTGCAGGCATTCTGAGCAGTGTGCATTTTGATGACTGCCCCAGGAGGAATGGCCAGTGTAACATCTCTTTTCCATAGTTGTTTTGTTACTCGTAGTGATCTTCAACTAAGATACTGAGACATCTGTGACAGTTGGTGATGGGTTACTTTAAATTCTTAGCTTATAACATGGGTCAAGTTCATTCTTTCAAAATAGGTGTTCCATCAATTCCTAGTAACTAAAACCCTAGTCCTATGATGCATATTCTCAAAGAACACTCCTGAATGGTGTACAAGAATGCCCTAATAGTCCAGAAGAACTGAGTTGTAAGCCTCATCAATCAGCCATATTCCCAAGAAATAGGAGAGAGCAAAACTCTTACCGAACAGCCAGATTAAATCCCGCAAACTCCATACACAAAGACGTATGAATATTCCTCCCAGAGGCATGCCAGTGTCTCCCTTGGGACCTGTGGTGTGTGACTCCTGGTATAGTTCTTTTTTTAAAAAAAAAAATGTTTATTTGTTTATTTTTGAAAGAGGGGGTGGGGAAAGGGCAGAGAGAGAGAGAGAGGGAGACAGAGGATCTGAAGCAGGTTCTGCTCTGACAGCGCTCAGCCTGATACTGGGCTTGAACTCAGAACCTCAAGATCATGACCTGAGCCAAAGTCAGAAGCTTAATCAACTGAGCCACTCAGGCACCCCGTATAGTTCTAAATTTTTAAGTTCTTTTTTTATTGTGATAAAATACACACAACATAAAACTTACCGTTTTCACCATTTTTAAATGTATAGTCAGTGGCATGAAGTTCACTCACAGTGTTGTGCAGTAATCGCCACCACCCCCTTGAGGACCCTTTTCATCTTCCCACACTGACACTGCACCGAACTCCCTATATCCTCCCCACACCAGTCCCTAGCAACCCACCTTCTACTTTCTGTCTCTATTTACTCTAGGTACCTCATGTAACTGGAATCGTACAGTACTTGGTCTTGTGTGACGGGCTTATTATCACTTAGCATAATGTCCTCCAGGTTCATCCGTGTAGCATGTGTCAGAATGTTTGCACTTTTTAAGGCTGAATAATACCCTATTGTGTGTATAGACCACATCTCACTTACCCACCCCCCCTCGGTACAATTTTAACAAGCTTGTCCACTTCCACCATTGCTGACTCATTCCAAGATGCTGACCGATGGCCCTTTTAGAGTTTACAAAGCACCTTTATGTACGTGTTCTGTCCATCTCCTACCAACACTATAAGACAGATATTATCCTGAGAGAGGCTAAGTAATTTGCCCAAGGTCCTACATCATCAATTAGCAAAGCAGACACTCAAACTCTGGTCTAATGTCAAACTCCAAACACCATGTTATTTCTCCTTGAAAGCTCTGTTCTGTTGAACCTGGGCTGATAATTCAAAATAGTGAACCAACTGTGAGGCACAGTCACTGGTAGACCTCCTTGGGAGGGGGTGACCTGGGGCCCCTGGGGTTTGGGCCAGACAAACCTCAGAGTAGTTGGGGATGGGGACAGGGTGTCTCAGCCTGTGGCTAATCACTACTCAGAACAGAAATATTTCAACAAATATTTAATAACAGGTGCCTGGTACCGATGCAAGTCACCGATCGTCACTTATGGGATTAGATCCTAGCAGGACTTACAGAGATGGAAGGGCATCTTAAGAAGAAAACACTGTAAATATATTTTTGGAAACTGAGAATGGAGAATCGGCCCAAAGAAATATATATATATATATATATATATATATTTTTTTTTTTTTTTTTTTTTTTTTTTTTTTTGGTCACATCTGTCATTCACCAAAAGAAGTGATGCAAATGTATCTGATTGGTGAGCTACTCATTCTCATAGTTGGCTCCATGTTCCTCGTGTCCGAGGAAGAGGCTACAGGATGCCAGAAAGGTTGGGGCAGTCAGAACCCTCCACCCTCCATTAGTGTGCACAGTACACGTTTCTCCTGTGTTTGGGATCTCAGCTGCCTACTGGGAAGAGGAACTACTACCAGGGTCATTAGGGAATCGTGTGAAGGGTGAAGTTAGTTAGGACCACTAGGCTGGGGGGTGGGCTTTGACTTGAATCCCCTTTCAGTCACAACACACTGACTAGCATTAGGTAAGTCACTTACTTTCTGGTGCAAGAAAAGGGTTCTTGAAGCTTTCACCTTCTGTAACTCTCTGGAATATTTATTCCTACTCAGCTCCAAAATGTATTAAGCCTGCTCACAATTACAAAACACACAGGAACAAGAAAATTAAGAGTCTAAACTAAAAACCCAGTTACAAGAGGCCAAAGAATAGATGTGCCAAGTGTCTAGATGAATATAACTGCAGTTAAGCATTCAGTTTGTCACTGCGCTTCCCAATAGCCAAGGCAAAAAGTAAAACATGTCATATTCTCTGGTCAAAGAGTACTTCAGATTTTTCTTAAGAGAGACATCTTGGCACTAGAGGAATTTACTACCTGATATTATCTTGTCTTCATAGCAAAGGCAGAAATAACAGTGTTTGGTGGAAATTTTGTTACAGACCCTTTTTTCAAATGGACATTTCTCATTTTGCTCCCTCATACAATCTAAGAGCAAACACATTAAATTTTATCCCAGGGAAATCATCCCAATGGTTAAAATAATATGCTCTATGTCCGTTACCTGACTTAAAACTGAGGCACTTGATGAGGAACGACACTGAGATTCTACATGAATGAACACTTAACATTAAATGTCTCGATGAGTTTGGAGCATTCCTGGGTCCTGGTCATTTCATGTTTAAATCCTCTGGGGAGGGCCTGTTGTGTTACTAATTTGAGACTTTGTCCTTGGCATCTATGACAGCACCAGGCACATGGTAGGCACTCAATGAACATTTGTGAAATCATATGCTGATTTCCAGACATGGAGAATTCAGGCCACAAAGGACCTGAGAAAGTGTTTGGTCCAGTGCCTTCATTTTACAGATGCATCATCTAAGGCCCAGAGGGCTGTCTTGATCTGCCCATGATCACACAAAGGCTAGTGGTGGGTTTGGGTTTAGTACAGAGTCTCTGCCCTGGGCCACCACTCAGCACTGTGTTGCTGCCATGGCCTGGTCCCCTGACCTTATAGGACGGTGGATGCATTTATAGAATGCACGGAAGTTGTCTGTGTCTCCCATCTTGAGAGAAGTGCATCGATAGGTGGGAGCATAGTTATGGTGGCACAGAGCACGGAGAAGAGCCAAGGTGTCTGACCAAAGCCAGACAGCTCACTTCTCCCACTTGAGCCCAAAGGCTATTGACAATTAGCCCGAACCAAGCTGTTTGTGAGCCCTGCCTCTCTGTGGTGCATTTAGTGTCTGACGTGCATTTTCACCTGAGCGGGACAGCCTCAGGGGGCTCTCTGGGCATCTAGGGTTGGCATGGTATTTTCCTAAAGAACCCACGCAGGAACCCAGGGGAACATTTGCCCGCTCCCCTCACACAGGTGAGAAAGCTGAACAATGATTGTTAACAAAGGCCACCGGATGCATCCCGTCTTTGGCCGAACTGCAGATAAACTGTCCCAGTCGCATGAGAGTCAGGCTTGGTATTAAGCTCTGTGGGGGACATGCTACCTGCATAGTGTCTAGTGGCCCCCGGGCAGGAGTCTAAGGCTGAGTCTGTGACCTCATGTGAACTCAGCCCTCAGTGAAAGAGATGGGCGGTGCTTCCGTTTCTCCTCAACGCCCTTCATACTCAGAGTCTTTTAAGTTCTTGCCTCAAGGCCGAATTGCAGGGGTCTTTTGGCCTTTTATAATCACACCCACCCAGCCCTTAACTCTGTTGTTGCACTTCCTTTTGGGCTTAGTGCACATTCTCTATTTCCATTAATGCTGTGAATTCTGGACAGGCATGCCTGTGTGCAGTTAGGGACCCACAGTTATCTTTTCTTTAATGTTTTAAATTTTATTTCATTATATTTTAATCTTTTTATTTTAGAGAGAGAGAGTGAGCAGGGGAGAGGGGCAGTGGGAGAGAGAGAATCTTTTTTTTTCTTTTTAAATTTATTTTAATGTTCATTTATTTTTGAGAGAGAGAGAGAGGGAGAGCATGAGCAGGGGAGAGGCATAGAGAGGGAGACACAGAATCTGAAGCAGGCTCCAGGCTATGAGCTATCAGCACAGAGCCTGATATGGGGCTCGAAACCACAAACCGTGAGGTCATGACCTAAGCCAAAGTCAGATGTTTAACCAACTAAGCCACCCAGGAGCCCTGAGAGAGAGAATCTTAATGAAGCAGACTCCATGGCCAGTGTGGAGCCTGACATGGGGCTTGATCCCACACCCTTGGGATCATGACCTGAGCTGAAATCAAGAGTCTGACACTTAACCAGCTGAGCCACCCAGGCACTCAGGAACCCACATTTATCTTATCCTGCTTGATTCATAGACCTTCCACCTACTAATTTATATAATCCAATCCATCATCTTCATTAAACCTATTCCTGAACAGTCCTTTTCACTGAGTTTCTTTAGATACTACTAGGTAACATCTCTAGCTGGGCCCAGCCTGGTTTGAGAAAATAAGACTGTGATTTCTTTTCTTTTTTTTAAAATATAATTTATTGTCAAATGGGCTTCCATACAACACCCAGTGCTCATCCCAACAGGTGCCCTCCTCAATGCCCATCACCCACTTTCCCCTCTCCCCCATCCCCTATTAACCCTCAGTTTGTTCTCTGTATTTAAGAAAGACTGTAATTTCTTTAAAACAATTTTTTTAATGTTTATTTATTTTTGAGACAGAAAGAGACAGAGCATGAGCGGGGGAGGGGCAGAGAGAGGGGGAGACCCAGAATCCAAAGCAGGCTCCAGGCTCCGAGCTGTCAGCACAGAGCCCGACGTGGGGCTTGAACTCACCAACCATGAGATCATGACCTGAGCCGAAGTCAGATGCTCAGCTGACCTAGCCACCCAGGCGCCCCAAGAAAGACCGTGATTTCTTAGGAGTCCAGTTTCTAAGAACCGGCAGCTCATGAGTGTTATCGAGACACTCGCGTGCAAGACGTGAGTAAACTGAGACTCAGAGAGAACGAATGCCTTGTTCATGGGTCATACAAAGTAGGTATGGGCAGGAGGGGTCTCTAAATCAGTGAATGGAACTTAGGCTTCATTGTGCAGACCAACCACTTAGAGACCGCGTTGAAATGTAAATTCTGGCACAGCAGACTAGAGCCTGAGCCTGTGCACTTCCAAGCAGCTCCTGGATGGTACTCAAGCCACTGGTCCTGAGACCACACTTGTGCAGTGGGGCTCTAGACCTGAACATCTCAGGCCTCAGCTCATTATAATTATCCGGGGAGCTTTAAACGTAAGGGAGGCCTGCGCACCACTGCCAGAGATGGGAGTGCAGCTAAGCACTCGGAGCGTTCCTCAAAGGTTCAAACACTCTGCCCCAGCCCAGCACTTCTCAAACATGAGTGTGAGAATCCCCTCATCATCCCCCGGAGGTCTTGCTAAAACCCACACTCCCAGGCACTGCCCCTAGAGATTCTATTCTGGAGAGCTAAGTACAGGGCCTGAGAACTTGCATTCCTATAAATGTCCAAGCGATGCTGGCCCTCCTGGCTCAGCACCATGCTTCGAGTGGCAAGGCTATATAGACCTGTGGTCTCAAGGGTGGTCCTGGACCAGCAGCATCAACATCCTTTGGGAATCTGTCAGAAATGCAAATTCTTGGCCACCCCCACCCCCGGACACACTGTATCGGAAACTCTGTGGGTGGGGCCCGGCAATATGTGTTTTAGCAAATACCTCCCCCCACCCAGGTAACTCTGATGCACTCTGAGGCTTGAGGGCCCCCACTGTAGACCTCTGGCATCACTGCACCTGAAAAGATTCCAACTCAGTCTCCTGGGCCCGGGCCGGCAGGTAAGCCTGGTGCCCTTGAGGAAGCCTAGTATTTGGGATGTTGAAGATCATTCTTTGGTTCCCAGAGAACTGGGAAGCCTGCACCTGCTGGGCATGAGCCAGTACCACAAGGAAGTCGGAAGTGCCTTTACTAGGCCCAGACCAGATGCATCACAAGCTTCTCTCCACTGCGTGAACGGTCGGAAGCAGGAACATCTGTTAAATCGTTCTCACTTTCGTGTTTTGTGCGAGTAAGAGTTAAATTGCCAAATCCTGTCAGACAGCCGTCTGTTGCCCCGGCAACACCCTGCAGCTGCTGGAAAGAGAGAGAGAGTGCTTTCAGGCACCAAGCCCTCAACCCCTCCCACCCTTCAAGTCTCAAGTGAGCTGTTTGCTGTCTTCCTTTTCCTTCTGGAAAGAGAGTAATCTGGAACTGCTCCCCCAGGGCCCCTGAGTGCCTGAGATTACCCTGTAAAATGACCGGAAAGTGAGAGCATTGCCATATTCTTGTATTCCTCCTACCTGTGTTCATGGAGCCAATTATTCTGTGAACACCAGGTGCTGTGCAAGGTGCCAGCCGGCAACAGAGGGACAGTTTCCTCCAGGCAACCCCTCATGTAGGTATGTCTGCGAGCCCTCAGACCCTCAGAGGACCAGTGCTTGGGGGAAGCCTGACCTTCCATTGTAGCTCTGTTCCCTCTACAGTGAGCAGATCAAGGGAATATGCCCAACCCAGAGCCATGCCACCAGGGAGTATCCATGAGTGGGTAGCCCTTGGCCAGCCCTTTCAAGGAAGAGGGAAAGGAAGGAGATCTAGAACAGAGCTTGGCTGCTTATGGAAGAGGGTTGGAAAAATATTGTGATGCTGTGGACGGCAGGTTTTGCAGATCGTGGAGTGCCGATCAGGAAAACTGAGTTAAGCAGCAGTTCCCGCGGATATAGGCCCTGTGCAGGGAAAGAGGCTTTAGAGAATGCTGCTGACCTTAGCCCAGGATCATCCCCTTGGCATCAGGAGCAGCTCTGGCAGCAAGATGGTTCCCATGCTGCAGTTGCTGGAGAAACCGAGAAGATAATGGGCCTCTGCCCTGGCCAGGGCCAGCTCCAGGATGGGCAGGGAGCATCTTGTGGGTGCAGGTCATGGTGACAGGCAGGTGCAGATTGTTGGAGACTTCTGGAAGGTGATTGCTAGGATTTCCTTTTGTTTTCAAGACCAAGACAATGTTGCTGAGGTGTCACTTCCCCTGATTGAAACGATCAGGGTCAGTGTCCTCACATGTTCCAGGTGAACCGGGTTGCACTTTGGGAGTAGTGTGCATCATGATCATTCTCCATGCCCTGAATATGGGGGATCTGAGGCCCTGCAAGTGGGAGCCATTGTTCCACCTGTGGTTTTGAACCTCCAGGTTTGAGCTCCAGCCCGGAGTAAGGCTCAGTGTCAGTAGGACAGGCCCTGAGGGGATCAGTGTGCTCTCTCTGGTCTAGCAGAGCTGAGAAGACCCGTGTCCTGGAAGCCCCAGGAGGATGTGGGGGTGCAGGGTTTATAGAATCAACCACTTATTTCTCCCACAACTACCTCTCCTTGCAAGGTGTTCCCTGGGATACATAAAGGCTGTAAGCAGACCTTGCTGTGGAAAGGTGGGTTGGGGGAGTAAACCTAGTCCGGGATGCCCAGGAGAATGTTCTTGGAGTTCACAGACCCCCAAGTGGTACCCAGGGCTATGGTCAGTGAGGGCTCAGGGCCCCTTCCAGTCTGTGGACTCTGGATGGCTGGCGATGCCCCACCAGGGCTACCCCTCTGGACACATGAGCTCTCCCATTACCACCAATGAATTCTGCAGCCACTGACATTGGGGGTGGGGGTGTGCAGGAGATGGCAGAATGTTAGTATCTGTTCAGTCTTCATTCTGTGCCCTTCACTGTGCCAGATGGTCTACATGTTCCTCACAGACACCTTCTGAGGTGGGGACTATGTCGCCCATTTTAGAGACATGGAAATGAATGTTTAGACAGAGATTCACTAACTTGCCCAGTGGCACATGGCTAGGAGCTGGGACATGGCTAGGAACATAGGGCTGACCCCATGTTCATGCTTTGCTCACTTCATTCATTGGCTCAATAAACGCTTATTAAGGGCCTCCTTTGTGCCAGACTCTGTTTTAGGCCCTGGGGATTCACACTGAGCCAAAATCCTTGCCCTCATGACATGATCATTCTCGTGAGAGCAGACAGGCGATAAACAAGTGTCTAAGTAAAATGGTATAGTGAAGTTGAGACAATAAAAATGGCTTGGAGAAAAATAAAGGAGAGAAGGGAGGAGGAGCATTCAGGGGGAGGGCTGAGATTTTAGACAAGAGTGGTCAGGAAAGGCCTTGCTAATAAACAGAGGAAAAGAGCATTCCAGGTAGAGGAAACTGGCTGTGCAAAGACCGTGAGGCAGAAGCAGGCCTGACATGCCTGAGGGCCACCTGTGTGGCTGGAGCCCAGTGAGTGAGGGGGACAGGAGGCGGGTCAGGGAGGGAGCAAGGGGCTTTTGTTAAGACCACAGCTGTGGCTCTGAGTAAGCCAGTGGCCACTGGAGGGGCCACGCAGAGTAGTGGTGGCTGTATTGAGTATTGAGTCTACTGGCTGTAGGGGCCCAGGGGGGTTGTGGGCGGACTACTGAGGATGCTCAGGGTCAAAGAACAGTCGATACTTAGAAATTCTGACAGGGGCCCAAACTGAGATCTTCAGTAGCTTTAAAAACAGATGAACCAGGATATCAGCCTAAAAATGGAGCAGGGGAGATAAAAGACATTGAACCTAATCCCCCTTCCCGGTTCCAAAGATGCAAAACATGAAAGATAAACAAAAAATACATTTGCACCTTTTAGAGAAAATTCTCCCTGGACCACAACTCCGGAAGGAGGCAGTCTAGTCCTCTGTCTCTCAGAGCACCCAGGGATGCCCCTCTTAGGGTTTACTACAGCTGGATTCCAAGCCCCGCAGTGGCAAATTGGGCCTCAAGTTGGGGGCCTCAGAAGCACAGTGCGATTCTGTCTCCCAAAGCTGGTCACAGAACTAAATTGTATAATGCGTTTAATAGCCCCTCCATTGTATGATAATATTATGCTTCAGAAAAAAAAGCATTTAAGCCTACTTATGGTTTGCATTTTCTTACCTCTTAAAAAAGATTGAAAATAAGTCCCCTCTTGTTCTCAGGAGGCACCCCCTCCTCCTAACTCCGCCCCCCCATAAAAGTCGAGATTAGACCAAGGTTTCCTTCCCTGTACTTCAAAGAACAGCATGCAGCGAGATCAGCATTTTAAGGGAGAAGGCGCTTAATGCTCTCCCCCTGAATAAAAGGTATAGCTTTTACTCTGAAAAAGGTAGTGTATAATTACACGTGCATTTGCGGTTGATGAATACAACATGGCCCGTTTTATTGTCAATGAAATAAGAACAATTCTTGTGGCCCTCGGCATGGTGAAAGCTGGCCCCACTCACTGGCCTTTCTTCTTTCTTATGAAGTCCTCTAGGACAGCAGGGTCACAGGGGAGTGGTGGGGAAACAAAGTGACCACAGCCTCACATTTAAAAGGTAAAAAGAGGCAAACCTGAGTGCACACTTCTGGTTTCCACATTCTGGGTCCCGGTTGCCACCCTCTGGGGTCCACATGCAGTTTTGGCCTGATGATGTTGACGAAGCTGACAGCACCCTCAAGCCACATATGTCCTCCATCTGGGCTGGCCCACATGACTGAGATTCTGCCTGAAGGGACAATCTTGAAATTCCCTTGGATTCCTTCCTTCATTCATTAGATGTTGACTGTGTCTTGCTCTGAAGGTCAAGCTGGTGTCCGCAGTCTGGCTTCCAGCGAGTCCCCTCCCCGATTCCTGTTTTGGCCACCAGCTCCCAGCTAGTCAGTGACAAAGTCATGCAGGTTCCTGTCTAAAAGCCATTCTGCACCACTGACGTCTCTCCACCTCACAGCTCCCACAGTCATTCTGGCCACTGCCCTCCCTTGTCTGGAATATTGCCAGTAGCCAATAGGCTACCCCGCGGCCTCCCAGCTTCCCAGCTTGATGGCATATGAGAACCAGTGTGATCTTCTTAATTGGCAAATTGGACCATGTGCCACTCCACTGTTTAAATATTGTCAGTGGCTTCCATGTGTACTTAGAAAAAATCCAACTTCTTATGTGGGTTCATGGGCTCACCTCTGCTTTTCTTTCTGACCTTGTGTTATGTCACTTTTTGTCCCCTGCTCATGGTGCCTCAGCCATCTGACCTTTCCTCTGGTCTCCTAGGCACCTGGGCCCTCATTCTTCCCTCTGCCCTGAGTGTTCTTACCCTGGACCTCTGCGTGGCTGTCTTCTAGTCATTCAGTTCTCAGGACAAATGTTTCTTCCTCAGAGAGAACACACTGACTGGTCAGTCCAACCTGGCCATACCCGTACTGTCCCCTATCACATTTTTCTGCTTTTGCTTTCTTTCCTTTTTTTTTTTTCTAAGTTTATTTATTTATTCTGAGAGAGAGAGCGGGAGAGGGGCAGAGATAGGGAGAGAGAGAGAGAGAGAGAGAGAGAGAGAGAGAGAGAATCCCAAGAAGGCTCCACACTGTCAGAGCAGAACCGTATGTGGGGCTTGATCTCATGAACAGTGAGATTATGACCCGAGCCAGAATCAAGAGTCAGATGTTTAACCAACTCAACCTCCCACGTCCTCTCGGTTTTGCTTTCTTGATGGCACTGTTGCTTAGCTTACGTGTTTCTTCCCTGCCCATCTCTAAAATGCCAACTATATCCCAAGCTCCTAGAACAATTCCTGCCACACAGTAGGCCCTTAAATAATCTTTCTTTGAGAGACTGAATGGATGAGTAGATGAGGCAGTGAGAGAATAAATGAAAATTCAGGCTTTGGGGTCTTGAGGCAGCTGGTTTTGGTGTCAGACTTGGGCTTCTGTTTCTCTGTGTCTTTTGGAAAATCCTTTTAAGTCTCTGAGCCTCTGTTTCCTTATTTGTAAGTTGAGAACAGCCCTCTCTTGCTGGACTGTGTTGCGGGTCAAATAAGATAACTATGCATTAGTTCCTGACCCACAGTGGGAATGTGATGAGTTTTCATTTTCTTCCTTTCCAGTGGAGACCTGGCCTTATTCCATGATCAAGGGGAGGGCCTCACCTGTCACTTTAGTCAGGCTCTCTCCTGCCTTGGAGAACTCAGGACTCCTTTCCCCAGGGGCTGATGCTGTCAAGGTAATGCCTCTAACACTGCCTGGTGTTCATGGGTTAATTGACTTGAGGGTTCCCTTGATGTCCCAGAAGAGACTATACTTGAACCAATCTGCATAGGAAAAGGCATTCCTGAGGCATTTGGGACCCTGGGGCAGGTTGAAAACAGGGCCAGGACTCATGAGAGTCAAGCAAGGCACCAGGGCACCAATGTGAGGAGGCCCTCACTTTCAGGGTTGGGTAAGCACAGGGTCTCACCTGAGAATGAGTACACCTTAAATTCTGCACTCTCTGCTCCTCAGGTCTTCACCCTAGTCCTTTGCTGATCATGGAAGCTCACGTTTGGAAGGGACACTGAAAACCACTTCCCACCCATTCTCAGATTCCTCCCAGAGCCATAAAAACACAGAGAAAAAGTGTTTTGTCCAGCTGCATATGTGGCTGATTCCTCTGCCTCTTCCTCCTATCTTTTCTGATACAGACTGTGATAGACTGAATCCTTGTGTCCCTGCTCCCCTAAATTCACATGTCAAAGTCCAATGTAATGGCATTTGGACATAAGGCTTTGGGAGGTAATTAGGCTGAGGTGAGGCCATAAAGATGGGGCCCCCATGATGAGACTGTGTCCTTAGAAGAAGAAGAAGCCAAATCTCCCTCCCTCCACCATGTGAGGATGCAGCGAGAAGCTCACCATCTGTAAGCCAGGAAGAGAGCCCTCACGAGAGCCAAATCTGCCAGTGCCTTCATGTTGGACTTCCAGTCTCTAAGACAGTGAGAAATAAATGTCTATGTGTTGTTTAAGCCACTGGCATACTGTATTTTGTTATAGCAGCTAGAACTGACTAATACACTAGGCAAAACCAGTTTCCCTAGAACATCTGCCCATTGCTCCTATCTGCTCCCACCCTTTGGGACCTCAGGGAACAAGTGTAGCCCCTTTCTATGTGGCAGCAGGGAGAACTCTGTCCCTCTCTCACTTCTGTGGTCTCCATATCAAGCTCACCTGGGAGCAGGGAAAGGAGAATTACTAGAGAAACCCATTGGCCATCTTGGAGAGCAGGGAAAGCCACACAAACCATCATTATCTCTGTGTGAGCCCATGTTTGGGGAGCTACATAGCAAGCAGATGCCCATTGTGACCCAGGAGAGATGGTTGGAACTCAGGGGGTCAGTTCCCCACTTCTGGCTGCAGGAGCCCTGGAGAGATGTGTGTGCTGCAGTCTCCAGGAGGGTTGGCCCCCCTTCTTAGGCTTAATGTTTTCCCACTGAAGTGCAGATGTAGCTTTTGCACAAAAGGAGAGACCCATCCCCCAAAGCAGCGATGCTTCCAGGACTTGCTTCCGAGCAATCAGAGCTAGATAAGGAGAATGATCCCTCCTAATTCCTCCTTCTGCTTTCTGTCTCCAAGGCTCTCAGTGTTACTTTCTCAGTTGAGTTCCTCATTCGTCTACAGGACAGAGAAGGAGTGTGTCACTCCATTCAAAGGCAAGAAATCACAGGTACAAATGGGCACCTTTGTCAGCTAGCTACCCAGGCCTGCTTCTCCAGAAGGTTGGCTGGGGTGGTGGCCCAGGGCTTTCCAACCCCAGCTCCTATGTTCTGCCCCTGACAGAAGTAGGCACATTCTTTCCCAGGCAACAGAAGCCTCCTAACCTGCCTGCCTTGCTAGTGGGTGTTCAGATCTCAGGATGACCCCTGCCCAGAATAAATGGGGCCTCCTGGGAGAATGGCATCACCCACCAGGCAGCTCATTGTCACTTTTGATTTAACCAAATGAAGCACAGTGAAAACCAAGGTGAATGTCCTAATCACATAATTACATTAGTGCCGGCTCCAAAGAGTCAGCAGGCTTCCCTAGTCCTAGGGTTCGGTCCTCTGTTTCCCAGGCTCCTCACAGATGGCACATATAGAACATTCCTTTTCCAGATGACTTGTCTTGGTTATCATCCAGACAGAGAACTGAACCTCATGGAAGTCTGTGCAGAGTTCACTTAGAGACTATTTTGAGATTTAGGGATTAAACAGCAGTAAGAGCCATTGAGACCTTCTAGCCTGACATAAATAAGGGAAACTGAGGCCCAAAAAGAGCAAGTGACTTACCCCAGGTCACACAGCACATCATTGGACCAACACACTTTCCAAATCACTGTGGGTTTTTTTTTTGTTTTGTTTTAGAAATTCTAAAACAAGTTCTAAAATAGACATTTTAGAAAATGTCAATGTTTAATTACAAATCTAACTATAATTCACTAGTTTTTTTAAGAGTTAAAAAAATCAGTAAAAAATAGCAAGAATAAGAATATTGGGGTGATTCTAAGATTAGCTATACTGTTGGCTCTTAATTTGGGTTAGTTCAAGTTCCTGCATCAAAAAAACTGAATTCTGGTCTGCATGGGTTTCCCCAGTCCCCAGTTTGGCTGGTTCTGAGGAGGGAAGGAGAGGCCTGTCTTGGGATGAGGTGAAGGTCCCTGTTGGCAGGATTGGATGGCCAGAGAGGCATGAGAACATGCTGTACGAGTAAGATTGGGCATCAGAGCAGGGAGTCAGCGGCTCTTGGCAGGTGAGGTCTCCATCTGTCCTGCCTTCCCTCTTATTTTTTCTTCCTGTGACTGTGGCATCAGTATCCCAGGGTCTGCCTGTCTGTCTCCTGGGAGGCTGCCAGACGTTGACACTTAATCTCTCCATCCCTGGGGGCTTGTCACTGTGAAGAGAAGTAAGTGGAGTTGAGGGCATGCAGTGGACCTCAGGTCTGCTTCTCAAAGCTCTCTTCAGACATGAAGTGCCCAGCTGAGTGGAAAGACCTGTAAAGAGAGAATCAGTTCTTCTGATGGGGATGCAGATGTGATAGAGGCCTCACTTGTATCTGAGAAGCTGAAGGCAGTTTAATCCCGAATTTTAGTCCAGTCTCTCCTCAGTAGCCACTGGGGTACAGGGTGGGCCGGAAAGGGCAGAGGGAGCAGCCAGCCATTTTGCTGTGCTAATTGGCTGTGTCCTCGTGAAGTCACTGGTTTGACCTTCTCTTTTCTTTGGTGCCTGTTGAGTTTCTCATGGAACGCCCTGAGCGGCTGCAGACTCCTGATTCCTTGGAGCTTGCTGAGCTCCCATTGTGCCTTGAGTGTCCCTCCCTGCTGGTAGTCGGCCAGGGTCTGAAGTCAGGGTGAGGGCTCTTCACCCTCTCCCACCTCGGCATGAACTCTTTGCTTACTTGGGGGTGGGGGATTTCTCAGAGTGTGGGACAGGACTTTGGTCCCCACTTTGTAGGAAGGCTGGAACTGGTGCCTCAGGGCAGGGAAGATAGGCCCACGACAGGGCTAGAGATGTGGCAAGCCACTAGCATCCATCCCCACTGTCCACCTGCTGGTGCATCTCAGGCCGGGCTAAAAATAGAGGGAAACAAAACCAAGGAGGTGACCACTGAGATGAGGAAGGTAATCTAGTCCTTGGGTCACAGAGGGATGTTCTGTGTCTTCACAACTTGTGATTAACCAAGTGGCCTCTGCTCTCCTTTCTGCACCCTACTGGCAACATCTGGCCCTGGAAGATGACCTGCAAGGGAACGCAGCAGGTGGCAGAAAAAACACAGGCCAAGAGCCAGGACTTTCCTTCCTTCCTTCTTTCCTTCCTTCCTTCCTTCCTTCCTTCCTTCCTTCCTTCCTTCCTCCCCCCTCCCTCTCTCCCTCCCTCCCTCCCTCCCTTCTTTCTCAGAAAATAGCTGAGCATGGCCATGAGCCCAGCCTTGTGTGGACAAGTCCTGCATTAGGAGCTCATGATCTTATAAAGGAGGCCAAAGGAAAAGCAAATCACAGAACACAAGACTAAGACACTGAATGCCATAGTGACAGGTGCTGGGGGAGAAGGGAAACAGGGGAGGGGCACCACACTCTCCCCTGGGGAGTAGAGATGGGGGAAGGAGAGTGAATTCCCAGAAACAAGAGTTGGGCTGGGTCTTGGATAATGAGGGGTTAATCAGTTGAAGGGAAAAGGGCATCTCAGGAGTCTGTAGAGTATGAACAAAAAGAGTGAGGAATGGTTTGGCTTAGGATGTGTTGAGGGGGGAATGTCTTGGGACAGGCAGGAGGGAGGGGAGAGGCAGGTGGCTCATGAGTCAGCAGCCCTACTTCCTGCCTGGAGCGGGGAATTGTCAGCCACCCCAGCCCTGACCTTCTTGCTGGGTGGGCCTATTGTTCATAGACAGGTGTGGCTTAGGTGCCAGGCTCTGTGCAGTGGGGCTCTCTGCAGGGGTGACGGCAGCTAGGAGGAGGCTGCCTCCAGCACTAGGGAGGTCTAGGCAGTGTTAATCCAATGAAAGCTGCTGACTAACAGCCTGGGGAGACTATATCCCAAATGAGGGAGGCTGCAGAGATGACTCAGTCACCCTGTTCAGCCAGTGTCAGCCAAGGCCTGCTGTGTGCCTGCTGAGGTGTGGGCTGTCTGTAGCAGGGTCACAAGGATGGGAAATGGGGACACTAAACTCCTGGAGCTTACAGTTTCAGGAAGGAGACAAACTCCAGGGATACTGCTAGACAGAAAGTGATGGGTGGTACAGTATAGTGGGAACAGTGACCCCATGCAGTCCTGGTCCTGAACTTGCTTCCTGGGCAGTAAGTTTAGGCCCCTTTACCTCTGAGGAGGACCAGGGATCTGTTTAGGCCCTGGCCCAGCATCATGGCCCCCACTCTCTTGGCCAGGAGCCAAAGGAATCACCACATGGCCACTGTGTCAGTATTTTGACAAGGCAACTTCACACTGAAATGAACATGCAGCACTACATGGAAGCAGGAAGCGGCTAGTGTGGGCAGAAGAGGCCAGGATCTGTAGACCCGGATCTCATCCTGCCTCTCTCACAGTGAGCCTTAGACAAGCCTCTTTACACCCCAAGTGTTTCTCTATAAAAGGGGAGGCCCAGACTGGTTCACTCCCATTTTTCTGGCATCACCATGGGTATCTGAGCCACATGGCTCAGGTTCACCTCCCAACTCTGCCACTTACCACTTGTGTGGCCTTAGGCATGTTACATGACTTCCTTGTGCCTCAGTTTCTTCATCTGCAAAATGGGACCACCTGGAGCCTACCTCACAGGTCATGTTAATTGAGTTAATGCACACAACACACTTAGGCTTATATTTGACATAGGTCTGAACTCCATATATGTTAGAAAACAGAGAGAAAAAGAGGGAGGGGGGCAATTCTGAAAAAGAATAACAGAACTGGAGCAGTTATACTTTGTTTTCCAACCTTACTATAAGCTGTAGTAAGCAAGACAGCATGGTGCTATCATGAAGACAGACATGTGATTCAAGGGAACAGAATTGTCTAGAAATTCACCCTTATATTTATGGTCAATTGATATTTGTCAAGAGTGCTGAGACAGTTCAATGGGGGAAAGAACAATCTTTTCAGCAAAGGGTGCTGGGACAACTGGCCGTTCACATGCAAAAGAATAAACCTGGGATCTTACCTTACATTTTACGTAAAAACCATCCAACATGGATTATAGACCTAAATATAAGAGGCAGAACTATAAAAACTCTTAGAAGAAAACACAGGAGTAAACCTTCATGACCTTGGGTTAGGCAAAGCATTCTTTTTTCTAATTTTTAAAGTTTATTTATTTATTTTGAGAGAAAGAGACCATGAGCAGGGGAAGGACAGAGAGAGAGAGAGAGTGCGAGAGAGAATCCCAAGCAGGACTCCACACCGTCAGTGCAGAGCCAGATGCAGGGTTTGAATTCATACACTGTAAGATCATGACCTTAGCCGAAAACAAGAGACAGACACTTAGCCAACTGAGCCACCCAGGTGCCCCTAGGCCAAGCATTCTTAGGTATGACACAAAAACAACAAGGAACAAATGAAAACAAAAACTGAAAAGTTGAATTTTACCAAAATCAAAAACTTTTGTGCTTCAAAGAACATCATCAAGAAAGTGAAAAGACAGGCTATTGAATGGGAGAAATATTTGCAAATTACATATCTAATAAGGAACTGGTATCTAGGATACATAAAGAGTTCTTACAAATCAATAACAAAAAGACAAATAAGCCCATTAATAAAAGGACAAACGTTTTGAATAGTCATTTCTACAAAGAAGTAATACAAATGGCCAATAAGCACATGACAAGATGTTCAACATTATTAGTCATCAGGGGAATGCAAATGGAAATTACAGTGAGATGTCCCTTGACACCCATGAGGATGGCTTAAATTAAAAAGACAGATAATAGCAAATGTTGGCAAGGATGTGGAGAAATTAGAACCTTCATACATTGCTGGTGGGAATGCAAAAGGGTGTAATCACTCAGGAAAACAGTCTGGAAGTTCCTCAAAAAGTTACACTAAGGTTACTATAGGACCTGATGCCTCCATTACTAGGTGTATAGCTAAGAAAATTGAAAATACATGTCCACACAAAAAACTTGTACATCAATGTTCACAGCAGCATTGTTCATAGTATCCAAAAACGGAAATAACCCAAATGTTCACCAACTGATGAATAGAGAAACAAAAGACAGTGTGTATCCATCCAATGGAATATTATTTGGCAGTAGAAAGGAATAGAGAACAGACACAGGGTATAACATGGATGAACCTTGAAAGCATTATGCTAAATGGAAGAAACCAGACACAAAAGGCCTCCTATTGCATAATTCCATTTCTATGAAATTCCCAGCAGAGGCAATCCTTAGAGACAGAAAACACAGTATTGCTTGCCCGATGCTGTGGTGAGAGGGGACTGGGGAGTGACTGCTAGTGGGCTCAAGGTTTCTTTTTGGAGTGATGAAAATGTTCTGCCATTAGAGAGCAGTAATGGCCTGGCCTGGAGGCAGGTGCGACCTAGGCATGAGGTGGGGGCTCTGGAAAAGCCAAGGAGGGGTGCAGGGATGCTATAGGAGGCCATGCCATGGACCCTGGTGCTGTGCTCAGGGGAAAGAAGAGACATCTGTATAGCTGGCCCTTCTTCCCAGCCACTCAGCCCTGCTCAGAACCAAAGCTGACCCTATGCTCTCCCAACCCACTGAAGGAGGTCCAGGGACTGGTGATTTTCTCTTGGTCCACCTGTCAGCCTCTAGCCCAGTTTCTTCCAGTCATGCGAACCAGATGCTGGCTCTTTGCTTTGGCCCCCTCCCCAGGCTCAGGATCCCATGTCCTCCTCAAGCCTGGTAAGGAGGAAACTACATCCCTCCTGTCCCCTCGTCCTTTGAGGCCACCAGCCATGTGTGGGCTCATTTCATGCTGGCTCAAGCTGTGGCAGGCCACAGAGGGGTCTTGTGCTCCCCAACAGCTGACCGCACACAGGTTCCTATTGGGGTCACCTGCCCAGGAGATGCTTGACTGCACCACCCTGCTGGCTGCACCCTTCCCTAGGGAGATCACCTGAGCAGAGAGCACAGGGCAGGCTGCTGGCCTCCCAGGCTGGGCCACATGTTCCCAGGCTTGGCCCTAACCCCTAGGAGAAGATCAGGTTCTGGTCCCAAATGCCCACTGATGGCATGGAAGGAGATAAGGGGCAGTGAGTGTTGTCCAGACCAGCGTTCTCATCTTACAGGTGAGGACACTAGCGTCCTGAGAAGTTGAAGGACTTGTGTAAAGGTTGCAGAGTGACATTGGGACAAAGATCAGAAAGAAACAACGCAATATGTAATGTACGAGTAGCTACTGCTGTTATTTGGGACTAAAACCAAGCTCTTCCCTGCTGAGCCCCAGGTAATCCTGTCTCTTCTCATGCCTGCCCAGCCTCTAGACCCCAGGAGGGTGTCTGGCTGCAGCTCCACTGGCTGTTCTCCTCCTTGGACTGCCGACTGGGTGCTCCTTCTGCATGGCTCAGCCCCTCGCTCCGCTCTGGCCCGGGGTTCTCCCCATCAGGTCTGCCGTGGCCTCCCCTGTTGAGTGTGCGTGCATTCGCACGTGCACTCCTCCGGCTCCCTCCCTTCAACTGCTTTATTTGGCCAGCAGCACTTATCACCCTGGAGAATGAAGTTGCCCCTTTGCTTTTTTGTCTGCCTGCACCTGGAACATGAGGTCCAGGTGGGGCGGGGCTGGGGATAGGATGCCACGTTGGTCCAGGGACTGGCCCAGGATAGCTTCTCCTGGGGAAGCTGATGGGTGAATGGCCCCGACTCAGCACTTAGCAGTTTTGCAAGTACCTGCACAGAGAGACCATACAGCACACTGCTGAGATTCTAGGGCTCAGAGTCAGTCCTGGGTATGAGTCCCAGCCCCCCCGCCCCGTCCTTACTCTGTGACCTTGAGCAAGTAAAATATCATCTCAGGTTGCTCATGTGTAGAAAGGCACAGTAATAATACCTGCCTGATGGGACAGCCGTGAGGGTTAAATAAGATGGCACATGAGAAACTTCTAGCAAACTGCCTGCCGCATAGAAAATGTTCAACAATTACTCACAGGAGACGGATAGTATGGCTAGTGAGTGAAGTCTGTGGTGCTGGCCAACTGTATCATATGCTGCTGCCATCTCAAATTCTGTTCCGAATGTGCTGAGGTATGAATGAATGAATTATTAAGCATTTTCTGTCTGAGGGAGGAGACAAGGCTGTTTCTGTTCTTGTTATGTGTTATTAGATGAAGATCATTGTACGGCCACATCATTTTCTTCGCTTGCACCTGTAAGACATTAGAAGAGAATCCACAAGAGATCCTTCTCCCCATTTTATGGATGAAGTGACCGAGGCTCGGGATGTTGATGTGATTCTGGCCATCTCCGGGCTGGTCAGTGCGAATGACAGAAAAGGCCTGCACGGATGATTCCTGGTGTGGCCGCCCTCTGCCCTGCTAAGGACTGGGTGGCATAAGATGGGTGCTCTCAGCTCCAACAGGCTCCTGGAAGGAGCTCATGCTGCTTCCTGGCTTGGAGCCCCAGAAAGTAAGGCATCTCCAACTTGGCAGGTCACCTAAGCCCAAATAGACACCGCTTCCCACGCCTACCCCCAGCCAGGGTGAAGCTGGCGAATGTTATGAGCAGAGCCAGCTCTCTCACCCCTGTCCATATGGCTAAGGTGTTGTCCCACCTCCAATGGCCTCTTTTGTGGCATTGCTGCCAAGGAAGAGGAAGGCAGGCCAGAGCTGGGTCACCCTTCTCCCTGCAGGTTATGGAACAGTTATACAGAGTCTGCATGGCTGCCCCCTTAGAACTGGGACTGGGGAATTATCATTCATTTCCTTACTTTACAGATGTGGGTCTGGGGTCAGGCAAAGATGGCAAGAAGTCCCAGGCCCTCATGCTAGTCAACTGCAGAGGCAGCCGTGGGACCCAGGCTTCCTGACTCTCAGTCACCACTCTTCCTGCACTCCCTGCTGTCCCAGTCCAGAATGGGGACACTGTCAGGGAGCGAGCAGCCCGAGTGTGAGGCTTACACAGCAGAACTCTGGCCTGGGTGCAGGAGAATGCCCCGGCCTTTGCCACCCTCTCTTGCGCCTGACTTTGGGGGGCCTCCCGGCAAGGTTGGGCTGCCCAGGACATTGGTGAGTGGACCTTAGCCTTGCATCACCTGGCACAGTGCAGACTCCACTCAATGCCACTGTCTCTTTCTATTTTTAGCTTACTTCCCTGGGCAGCCCCAGGAAATAGCACACATGACGTTGTCTGGCTTCCGAGGCAGGAGACAGGCCTGGATATAGAAGAAGACTAGAAAGAGCAGAGGCTACCTTCCTGGGAGATGCTGAACCTCTCCCATGAAGGACAGCAGCCTCGGGGTGGATAGGTGGAGATGGTCTGGGAGGAAACAGCCCAAGTCCTATAGGATGACCACTGATCCGGAAAGATCTCTGAGTAGCAGACTAGATCCTATATGGCCTGCAGTCTCAATGTAGCATTAGGGCCTAAGAGCTCATCTGGTCTTATCCACTCATTTCGGTAAGAAGGAAACACAGGGGCCACGAATGTTCCCAAGGTCACACAGCAGCCTGGACATGGTGGAAGCAGAACAGCCTTGAGGCCAGGGTCAAGTCCATCAGTGAGTCATCACGTGGATTCCTCAGTCCATTTCTCACTCGTCAACAGCAGCGTTCACAGCTAGAGCCTAAGTACGAAACTCGCACACCACCAGGGCAGCGATTGCATCTTCCGTGGGAACCGACAGAGCCATGGGATGGGGGCGGGGCAGGGACTAGGGTGGGTCTACCATACCTAGCACAGCACCTGGCATGCAGTGGGAACTCAGTTATGTCTGTCGAATGCTTAAATACAGATGGGAGGCGTCTGGGTTGCTGCTTGTGAGAGTCTGAAAGGGAAAAGCTGGGGCAAGGGAATGAATAGGGGATGAATATGAGAGAACAAACCACTGGGGCACATGATCCCCAAGAGCCGCCTCAATTCATTTCATTCAATTCAATTCAGTTCACACACCACAGATCCACTGTGGACTAGAAAGAGGATACTGGAGTGTTTCAGCCACCCGCTGCACCTGAGGCTTACGACAAAGGCACAGGCATGTCCTCCTGCCTAGTGTGCCTGGGATTTCCTGGGGTCACTGGGCTGGCGGGGAAGGGGAGAATCATGTTTCTATGTTTATCACATGACTCAAAGCCGCTGGCAAAGTGGGGGTGACTTTACTTTGGATCAGTGGGCCCCTCCCAGAATTGGGAGGTACTTTTACAGCCATGAATGATTTCCCTCATTTACAGAGCTGATCTCCCCCATTCTACTGCCACCACCTGTGTGCACAGGGGCTACCTTGGATCCTGGCAATGCCCTTTTACCAAGATGCAGGCAGAGCAGTGTTTTGGGGAGCCTGTTGTCAGAAGTCTTCATTCTAATTTGGGGAACAGCAGAGTGGCCTCTCCCATTGTGGACATGCCAGTGGTTCCACTTCCAAGCTGAAAAGCACAAGGCAGTGCTAGCCATGGACCTGCTTGCCTGGTTGGAAAGAACACATGCTGGTCAGAGCAAAGAGTCAAATCACTCAGGTCTGGGGACCTGGGCTGGGCCAGAGTGAGGCTCAGAGACAAGAGGGAGGGATGGAGGGTGGGGAGGAGGCCCGCCGAGCTGCTCCAGCTCCAGGTCCTGGATGTCCCAGTGGAGGCTCAGGGCGATCCTGAGCCTGGAGGTAGGGAGGCTTTCCTTATACCTGCCCTGGGCTAAACTTAGAATATAAATGTATGAACTTTCTAGAGCTCAAGGATTTTATTAGCAGGCTGTCTGATTGGTTCATTCTGTCATGAGACAGACACCGAATGCCTACCAAGTGGCCGATAATGTACCATGCATCTGGTATGCAAAGATAAACCGAAACCCCAAAACTTGGTCTCTGGCTTTCTGGGAGCTTATGATAGGGAACAAGACGCGTTTCTCCAATATGCAGGTTTTCAGGATGTTTCAATATATATTTTTATTTTATTTTATTTTTTTATTAATTTATTTTTGAGACAGAGACAGAGCATGAACGGGGAGGGTGAGAGAGAGGGAGACACAGAATCTGAAACAGGCTCCAGGCTCTGAGCGGTCAGCACAGAGCCCGACGCGGGGCTCGAACTCACGGACCACGAGATCGTGACCTGAGCCGAAGTCCGATGCTTAACCGACCGAGCCACCCAGGCGCCCCTCAATGTATATTTTTAAATGTTTATTTATTTATTTTGAGAGAGAGCGCGCAAGCATGAACAAGGGAGGGGCAGAGACAGAGAGGAAGAGAGAATCCTAAGCAGGCCCTGCACTGTCAAGCACAGAGGCCAACGTGGGGCTTGATCCCATAAACTATGAGATCATGATTTGAGCTGAAATCAAGAGCCGGATGCTCAACAGAGCCACCCAGGCATCCCAAGGTGTTTGAATATTTTTAATCAAGTTTTTTGCAAGGTCTCAGAGAAGTAGCCTGGGCCTCACTGTGCTGATGGGGAAATGGGGCAGGGTGGTGTGGGGGCAGTTGTCACCCATGCTCTGCTCTTCTGAGCCCCGGGATGTCAAAGGATGCTTAGGCTACCTGTCAACCAAGGCACATCCAGGGGGACTGCAAGATGACACCCAGTGATTCCACATCCCTTCACTGAAGCTGTCTGGTGCTTTCCCCGCTATTTCCCCTGGGCCCTGGCAAAGAAATGCCATTTCATGCCTTCCTTCCCAGATGTATGCCCCGAGCCTTCCACCATTGCTCAGCTGATGTCAGGGACACTGGAGAGAAGGGCTAAAAATAGCTCTGATTTGATGCGCAGCTCTCGGGGTGAGCTGGCAGCTAGCCCCTCCACCTTTCCTTTACACAAAAGGCATTTCAGTTGGAGTGTATCTATGGGGGTTGTCAGTGGTGGGGTGGAGTGGGAGGGACAGAGGCTTCCAGGGCCAGCTAGGAAGTGGAAGTTTCTAGAGTCTGTGCTCATACTCAGAGAGAGCCCATGGCTCTCCCCATGGGGCTGCTTGGGCACACACATTCCCCTGTGCCAGACTTGAGGGCCCCTCAAGCCACCTGGAACTGGCATCTCAAGAAGTTTTGAGGGAGGCTGCAGGTAGACTTGTGCATGGACACATGTGTATGTTCTTGTGGGTGTTGGGTGCACTGTGCTGTGCCTGTGATAAAGTGCTAGGGCTGAGAGGGCCCCTGGCTGGTGTAGCTGTGATCCTCCACGAGCCGGAAGTGTCTGACATCTGACAGCCCCAACAGATGTGCTTCTGTCTTCCTCAACTGTCCAGAGAGGGGCAGAAAACCTGTCTCATTGCAGCGTTGTCCTGCCACGCAGGTGGCTGAGTTTTCTCTTGTGTACAACCCAAATCTTTCCTGCTTTTTCTTTGAGCTCTTGGCCCCATTCCGGCCATCTACCTTGGGGAGTGTGCATTTCATGTGTTTGAAGCTAGGGTTGCAGGCATCTCCTGGCCAGATGAGACCAGTTTTCCATTAAAGCAGGGGCTACATCCACCTTAGCTCCTCTGCTGGATGTTCACCATGGTGGGCCGGGGCCACTGGGTGTACAGATGCCTGTCCTGGGGGTTCAAATCTAGCTGGGAAGCATCTCTGTACGTACAGGACTTTGCCACAGTGTGAGCTTCAGACAGAGCTATGGTAGTGGAGGCGAGGGGCCTCCAGGTGGAAAACAGAGCCAAACAAACAGAGGCTTAAATTTGGCTTTCTAATTTGGGCATACCGTTTCATCCTTCTAAGCCTCAATCTCCTGATCTGTGAAATGGGGCTAATAGGTTATCTAATAATTGGGTTGTTGAAAGGAGTACATGAGACGGGGACGGAGGGGAAATGAGAGAAAGATAACGAACAGGAAGATATAGCGTACCGGGTTAGAAGCAGCCTGTCTGGACTCCAGCTACCCGGTGTGGATCCCAGTAGCTATGCCTTGGGCTTTCTCTTGCTTCGGTTTCTTCACTGTAGGCAATGTTAAAGTTTTTGTGTCAAATGACTTAATACGTGTAGAGTGCTTACATTGTGCCCGGCATGCAGGGGAAAGCCAATAAATGGGAGGTATTACTTTACTGGGGACTCGGTATAATGGGAGGATGCAGAGGAAAGTCATTTGACCTTGACATGGAGTAAGGCACGTGGCTACAGGGCCCTCCTGCTCCCACCTGTGGGCTGTGGACTCTGTGGGAAGGAACAGAGGGCCACACCTTGCTGACTCTCCAGGTGGTGGGGAACAGCATAAAGACATACAGACAGGCACACACCAGGGGGTCTGGGGGTGGAGACCCATTTGGTGCAGCCAGGGGGCAGGGAGCAGGTGTGGGAGAGAGATGGGGGAGGCAGGAGACTGAGTCCCTGGATACAGAGCCAATGGCGACCCACCCAAGTGACTAAACCTAGGTCAGCTTTGATTTCCTCATCTGTGAAATGGGAATGGTGATAGTGATAACCAGATAGAGGCTTGCAGACTGTTCCCTGATCATGTCTGCTGGTATCCTTCAGATAGGTAAATGATCTGGGAGAACTGGAAGGACTTTTGCTCTGTCCCACTGCCTGCTCTCTGCTCCAGGACCCCAGGGAACAGCCACAGGGTTTCCTGCTGGGCATGGAATCAAATGCATGCAGATAGCAGCACAGCTTCTATGCCATAGCAGCCTCAGAACTCCCCAGTCAGTACTTTCCTGAGTGGACCTGGTGACCCAGCTCAGCAATTCTCAGCAGGGGACAAGCCCCAGACAGGTGAGGTTTCCACACAAGCCCCCTGAAGGCTCCCTCACCCCTCCTTTGGCACATCCTCTCCTACGGCCACTGCATGGTCATCAGCCCTAGATCCTTCCTGTCCCGGCATGTGGTCAGAAATGGAAAGGACACCTGGGAGGCATTGCTGCCACCTCCAGAAGGATGGACCAGACGAGAATGCAGATCTTACCGTCTGTGCTTACAGTCCCAGCAGCTCTTAACACCTCGGCTGCTACCATGACAAGTCAGGATTCCCAAATCAACCAGGTAGAGGTGGAGGGAAAGTGGAATACGTGTGAACAGGGCTTAGAGGGGTACTTCGCGCGTTCAGATAGCAGTGAGCCCTTGGGGGCTTTGGTGGCAGCTAGCCCAGCTTTGTCCTTGATATTGGGGGCGGTATGTAATCGGATTTGCAAACCCCCTTACCCTCTTACTTCTCATCTGACTAGTATTACAGTGTCCCTGTTCTCTGATCTGGTTCACAGCTACTGAAGAGAGCTCAGGGCTTTGATGTGGGTTTGGCTTTGCCTCTGTCCTCTGTGTCTGCTCACCCATTCGTTAGGAGGCCGTGATGACAGTTAGTGGCCAGGAGCAGGAAGGACTGGGGGGGGGGGGCATGAAAGGAAGCACAGGTGGGAGACCACCCCCTCTGTGATCCAGGGTTGGCCGTGACACAGGGATGCCGTCATGTGCCTACAGGCGTCTGTACAAGCTGGGGCTTAGACGTGTGAGCCATGTACATTATATGGTGGTTTGTACATGTGTATCTCTGTGCTGTGCAGGGCACGGTGCATCTATGTAGTGTGGCTGTGTGGGTGTATGAATTTCATGTGTGGTTAGCATGTACACACCAGGGAAGTTTCTGTGCAAAGTGTGATTACATTGTGGTACAGTGTGCATGCGTGTCTATGTGTGGTGCTGGTGTGGAGTGGGTTCTTGGGGGTGGTGTGTGTATAAAAGCAGTTGCTTATGTGTGTGTGAGAGAGAGCACGTGTGCCACACGCACCCAGGATAGAGTAAAGGTGCCTCATGGTGGTCCTGGAAGGCATGGTTACTTGTATCTAAATGCAACAAAAATATAAAGACATATTTTTTAAGAATAGAGAAGAGCTGTCCAGGTGAATGACTCTACTGTTACTAGTTTTAGAGAAGAAGTGTATCTTGAGTTCGAGAGCAGCTTTCTGAGTCTTTCTGGAAAGAGCTGGAACACTTCTTAGCCACGGAGGGGCCAGCTGTGGCCACCACAGAGGCCTGGTTGCTGGTGGCTGAGGCGGCCGTGGCTCTGGGGGGTCACAGCCCTGGACGGGCTTTGGGGGCTGAGTGCTGCTGTGGCGTTAGCCCAGACTCGCCTCTGGGCTTCAGGGCCCTTCCGGGTGAGCCAAGACCCTGTCGGTTGGGGTGGTCTTCAGCCTACTGGCCTCTCCAGCCTCCTCACCTCAGGGAGCACAGGAGCAACCAGGTAGCATGGCCACACAGGTGGTGAGCTCTGAGGGCCAGAGGTGGGGACTCAGGCCCAGCCCTGCTCCCTCATTCAGTCAGCAGATGTTCTCCTCCCGTGTACTAGGTGCTGTGCCGGGGGGCTGGGGACACAATTTTGTTGCAAAGCTGGGTTCTCTCCTGGGCTTAGGGTCCCACAGGAGTGACAGGTCTTTTTGTTTTTAATTAATTAATTAATTAATTTTTATTTTTTTTATTATGTATTTATTTTTAATTTCTTTTAATGTTTATTTTTGAGAGAGACAGAGAGTATGAGAGGCAGAGAGGCAGAGAGAGGAGACACAGAGCCCGAAGCAGGCTCCAGGCTCTGAGCTGTCAGCACAGAGCCCGATGCGGGGCTCAAACTCACGGACCGTGAGATCATGACCTGAGCTGAAGTCAGACGCTTAATGGACTGAGCCACCCAGGCGCCCCTAATTAATTAATTTTTAAATGTACATCCAAGTTAGTTAGCATATAGTGCAATAATGATTTCAGGAGTAGATTCCATTGATTCATCCCCTAGTGACAGGTCTTAACTACCACTCCCACACATACCCAACAGCTGCATGGTCACTGTACAAAGAAAGGTTCACAGGCTCTGAGGGCACACACGGGGGCAGCAGACCCTGGCTGGTGACACCAGCAAGTTCCATACTCAGCTTCCCCATCTCCAGAGACGGGTAATAATGCCTGCCTCACGCAGTTGTGGAGGGGGTGTGGTTAAATGAGATGATGCAGGTAGAATCTCAGGCCTGGGGCACATTGAGTGAGTGGCTATTACAGTTCCTCTGACTTTTTGTGTTGTTGTTATACTATCCCCTGTTGCTGCCTCCATGTACCAACCCTGCAGACAATTCTGCAGTTTCGGACTTACAGAGCAATTAACAGCCTTTTGCAGTGAAGGGCTGAGGCTATGTTTGGGGGAGCAAGGGTGAGTGGACGGGTGTTTAGGGAGAGGAGTGAGGTAAGAAGGGCCAGAAAGGCAGGATGCTGTCCAGCTAGTGGGGAGAGGCTTTAGGCAGGGAGGGAAGACACAGGAGAGGGTAGAAAGAAAACAGGGCCTGGAGAGAGGGGCCCCTGGTATCATGAAGGCAAAGAGGAATGGCCCCCTCCTTGGGCTCTTCCCCATTGAGGTCTGCCTCCCTGCTGGAGCCACTGAGCCTCTACCATGCCCCCCCGCCTTGGTGTCTGAGGAGCCTGGTCTGGTGGCCTAGCCCTGTGGCCTCCTGGCAGCTTGGCAGCCAGGCCCAAGGCTGTGTCCTCGCACAACCTCAGCCTTGGCGTGTCATTTGTACTGAGCCAATTGCATGCTGGTGCAGGGCCCAGGAGGACAGCCCATGTGCTGGCTGAAGGGAAGAAGCTGCCCTTCCCGTGGCTTGGTTGGAGAGGATCAGGGAGCCTGGGGCCGCCCCAGCTAGGGAAAGTGGGGATTTGCTCGCTGGGGATAGGTTCATCAGCTCATGGCTAGGGAAAATGTTATGGTCTCTGTGTATAAGTCTTGTACGTTCGGGGTACAAGCAGTGTTACTGCTGTCAACCAAGATGCGCTCCTTGAGGTGGCACACCAGTGGCTGCTTAGCCCCTGGGAGCCCCATGGGGAGGGCAGGAGCTGTGTTGTGTGCTTTTGTTTCAGCTCTGCCACCAGACTGCATCTGCAGATGCCCGTGAGGCAAGATGGTTGAAACTCACCGCCACTCTCCAACGCTGCCCGGTAGAACCTGGCCAGCTCTCCCCACCTGGCCTCCTCCTACACCTGTGTGTTGTAGGTGAAATGCAGGGTCTGCTGTAGCCTCCACCTGGCATATGCCCAGCAGATTTCTAGTGGCTTCCTGGGGTCACAGCCCTTCCCTCACTCGCATATGATGAGCCTTGGAGGAAGAGCCTTATCACAGTGACACCAGCTGGCCCTGAGCCTGGAGACTTGCACACAGAGGAGGAAGGCAGGCCTAGGGGTTTGGTACATGCAGTTGGAGCCCTGTCCGTGTGTCCACAAGACCCATTTGTACTTCCTGCTTCAGTATGCCACCCTCGTCTTATAAGGGTCTTTCTTTCCCTTCCTAAGGGAAGTTTCAGGGACCGAGGCCCGATGGAGGCCCGAGGCACCATCTGAGGTGACCATCACTCCCTGGGTGGAATGTAAGATCCCACGAATTGGGTTCCTGAAGAAGCCAGGTGCTAGGTGAGTTGTGAGAGCTGGGCGTGCTAACACCGCCCTGCCTGGTTCCACTACCTAAGTAGATGGTAAGGCCCCTGGCCTCCCCCCAGCAGCTCGCTCAGCAGCTCATTTGTCCCCAGGGCCTCTGGGGGAGGCCTGTGGGGCCAGCTCTGCCTTAAATCCTTATAGCTCCTACACACTTAGCCCCTACCCAGGCTCAGGGCAGACCCTGGGGGGTGAGTCCATGCCCCCCCCCCAACCCCCGGCCATTTCTCCTCCTACCCAGGGGTCCATCAGCAGAGTCTTGTCCTCAGTGGCCAGGTGCTCAGGGCCAAGCCCAGGGAAGGTGAGGCAGGAAGCCTTCTTGTATCTCCTTTGCTTGAGTTCTTCCTACCCTCCTTCTCATGAGTAGGCAATTCTGAGAGTTCTGCACATATTCTAGAGACAAGTTCTCCCTCGTCTTCATCAGATATGTGACTTGCAAATATTTTCTCCCATTCCATAGCTTGTGTTTTTATTCTCCTTATGTCATTCACAGAGCAAACACTTGTAATTTTGATGAAATCCAATGCATCAATTGTTTTCTTTTATGGATCATGTTTTTGCTGCCCTATGTAAGAGCTCTTTGCTAATGCAAGGTCACAAAGATTTTCTCTTGAAAGTTTTCTAGTTTCACATTTCAATCTCTGATACATTTTAAGTTAGTTGTTTGCATGGGAAAGATTAATTGTGCCCACATCATTTGTTGAAAAGACTACTTCTCTTCATTAAATTATCTTTGCACCTTCAAACAAACATCAGTTGCCCACATATGTATGGGTCTGTTTCTGGGCTTTTGTCTGCCCCATTGATCCATTTCTCTGTCCTTGCCAACAACACCCTGTCTTAATTACTGTAGTGTTATAGTGAGTTCCAAAATCCAGCGCTGTGAGCTCTTTAAATTTATTCTCCCCTCCCCCCCACTTGTGTTGGCTCTTCTGGTTCCTTTGCCTTTCCATATCAACTTTAGAATCTGCTTGTCTATATCTGCAAAAAATCCCTGTTGGGATCTGTATTGAAATCATGTTAAATCTATACATTAATTTGAAGAAATTTGTCATTGGGTCATCACTATATTGAGTCTTTCAAGCCATGAACATGGTGTATATCTCTCTATCATTTAGATTTTCTTTGACTTTTTTTTATTAGTGTTGTAGCTTCAGTATACAAACCTTGCATATTTTATTAGGCTTATTCCTAAGTATTTCAATTTTTGGAGCCAATTTAAGTGATATATATTATATTTATATATTTATATACCACTTTTTTTTCTTTTAAAAAAAATTTTTTTTATGTTTATTTATTTCTGAGACAGAGAGAGACAGAGCATGAGAGGGGGAGGGGCAGAGAGAGAGGGAGACCCAGAATCGGAAGTAGGCTCCAGGTTCCTAGCTGTCAGCACAGAGCCTGACGCGGGGCTCGAACTCACAAACTGTGAGATCATGACCTGAGCTGAAGTTGGTCACTCAACCGACTGAGCCACCCAGACACCCCTACCACTTTTTTTTTTTTTTTTTCCGAGAGAGTGTGTGAGTAGGGGAGGAGCTGAGGGAGAGATTTGAAAGAAAGTCTTAAGCAGGCTCCATGCCCAGTTGCAAAGCCCAACTCAAGGATCGATCCCATAACCCTGGGATCATGGCATGAGCTGAAATCAAGAGTCAGATGCTCAACCAACTGAGCCACCCAGGTGCCCTTACGTGGTATATATTTTTTAAATTTCAAATTTCGATTTCCAATTGTTAATTAGTAGTCCATAGAAATATACTGAATTTCTATAAGCTGACCTTGTATCATGAGACTTTGCTAAACTTCCTAATTAGTTCTGTGAACTTTTTTGTATATTCCTTGGGGTTTTCAATCTAGACAATCGTGTCGTTTTCAAATGGGGACAACTTGACTTCCTTCTTTGCAATCTGTATATACTTTATTTCTTTTTCTTGACTTACTGCACTGACTGGGACTTCTAATATGATGCTGAGTAGAAGTGATAAGAGTAGACATCACTGCCTTGCTCCTGATCTTAAGAGGAAAGAATTCAACTTTTATTATTGAGTGTGACATTAAGTGTGGGTTTTTGTAGGTGTCCTTCATCTATCAGGTTAAGGAAGTTCTCTTTTATTTCTAGATCATTGAGAATTTCTTCTTTTTTTAAAAATCATGAATCGATGCTGAATTTTGTCAAATGCCTTTTATCTGCATTAATTAATTAATTAATTAATTAATGTGTGTTTTGTCTTATTAATATCTTTGATTACAGGGATTGATTTTTGCATATAGAAGCAGCCTTACTTTCTCAAGATAAACCCAATTGGCTCTAGTGTATCATTCTTACTATATATTACTGGAATTGATTTGCTAATATTTTGTTGAGGATTTTTGCATTTGTGTTTATGAAAGGTATTGTCTGTAGTTTTATTTGGTTATACAGTGTTTGTCTGGCTTTGATATCAGAGTAATGCTGACCTCATAAAATGAATGAGAAAGTGTTCTTTCCTCTTGAATTTTTTGGGAAAAAAAGGGTAGAATGGGTACTATTTCTACCCTAAATGTTTGGTAGGCTTTATTTTTCTTAAAAAGGATTGTCAAGTTTCAGGCCCCACAAAATCATTTGGGGCTTCGAGGGTGGGTTGTTCTTTGAAAATACGGTTTCTGAGAATGTCACCAGAAGCAGCACGTGACTGTAGGCCCAGACCGCAAACCTGCTCAGCCTCCTGCCTCTTGTAGAAGTCACTGTTTTCTCATCCTAGCCAGTTTTAGGCAGAGCTATAGCTAACTCCTAGTGAGGCAACATAGTTTGGGTAAGACCATCTTCAATTTGCCTGAACTATGACTGGCTGTGTGCCTGGGGGGGAATCACCCCACCTCTCTGAGACTCAGATGTGCCAGATGGGAAAGAGAAGGTAACAAAGTATCTTCCCTCAAAGGGCTGGTGAAAAGGTGAGAATATGCTCAGAGAACTAGAAAGTTCTTCTGGAGGCAGATATGTGGAGCTTTGAACAATTCCATGGTTTACAAAGTAAGAGGAAGAAACAGAGCTGGGATAACCAGCGTGTGCTGAAGGAAGGACAGGAGGGGAGCACCTCGGGAGGCAGGAATAGCTGCCCTCTGGGCCATCTGGTCTCCCAGGTAGTCTCACACACATTTGAGGCTTCTGCGACTCCCGGAGGGGGCATGTTTGCCTGCATTTATTTACTCAACATATCCTGAGATCCTACTCTAGCCCAGGCTTCTGCGACGCCCCGAGGCGGCATGTTTGCCTGCATTTATTTACTCAACATATCCTGAGATCCTACTCTAGCCCAGGCATTTGAAAGATGTGGAAACTGAGGCCCAAAGGGGTTAGGAGATGTTCTCCCCAAGGTAACACAGCCAGTGAAAGAACTGGAAGAGAACCCAGGTGGTCTGCTTTTCCACAGTAGTGAGGGGAACGAGTTGGACTAAGTTCAGAAGGAAAGAGGCAGACGGTCTGTCCCTGATCAGCACGTGGGTGGGAGCTAAGAGCACTGGTCCTGGAGCCAGACTGCCGGCTTGACGCCCTGCTCGACCACTTACCCAGCTGGGCAAACGGCAGAACAGAACCTCACTGCTGCAGTTTGCCGTCTGCAAAATGAGGCTCATACTGCATCTACCTCATAAGGTTGTTGTGAGGGTTAAACGAATTAAATGAATTCATAGGTACAAAATGCTCAGTACAGTGCCCAGCACATGAGTGTCACACAGACATCGGGTATTATTATTTATGAAGATGGTAGGGCACACTTCAGTTTCTCTGAAGCCACTCGGTTAAGAAAGGATAAAGTTGTGAAAACGTTGGCAGAAGCTTGAGGTCCTCGCCTGCCCTCTGCGGTGGTGAATGGCACAAGCTCCGCCTTGGGACGGACTTGCCCAAGGCCATGCAGGTCCTTCAGACTGTAGACCAAATCCGCCCAGCTTTATGAGCCCTCGCTCTATCATGACACACTTCCTCCCTGCTTTTAGACCCAAGCATTTCATGATCTGATGTTCTTGGGAGAGAGATGGCATGACAGGTGCCATCAGATGTGGAAACAAATCCGGGAAGAGACTTGGATGTCTTCTATCCTGAGCTAGTGTCCAGGGGATGGTGAGCTTTTGGAACCTGCCAGGCAAGTTGGGGGCAGGGGGTGGCGGGGATGAGGGTTTGGAGAAGCAGCAGCCCTCCTTGTGGGGATTTGGCACATCTGGCCCTGCTCTGGGCCTCGCCTGCGCCACCTGCACCCCAATGCTACTGCATGGAAGGGTGCAGGCCTTAGGAGGCTGCCTGCTGGGAATGAGATCACCTCGCGGAGCAGCGTTTCCCCCGTCGCTTAGAGTCTGGCGCCACCTTGTGGCCACAGGCCAAAGCTGTCTTCGCACAGGGGCTGGAGCCTTAGCAGAGGCAGCTAACTTGGCCGGCCCCAGAGGTCACCTAGACCCCCTCTGGATTTTACAAGTACCCTCAGTTGCCTCTCAGGGACCCAGAGACTCAAGGACAGAGGAGAAGGGTCCAGGAGCCAGAAGGTGTGGAATAGGTAGAAGGCACTTGATTGGGAAATCCTGAACTGGATTCCATGACGCAGCTCCCATTACAGGGGGTTGAGGCTGTGTGAGCTGGTGTCTCAGGAGGCATGATTTCCAGATTTGGTTTTGGACTTGATCCTGGTGCACTCTGGGCTGCCAGCATCTGTTTGCTCATCAACATAGTGGGAGAGACTCTGGTTTTGCCCACTCCCACCCTTGTTTCTTCCCATCCCTTGCGATGTTCTCCCAGAAGAAAATTCAAGGCTGCTTTCTCTGGCAGACATTATTAGCCGAGTCAGCATGTCCTGGGTTCATTGCCTTCCATTTCCATGGGCATGATGGGGCACAGGGGCCTGTGGCTTGGGGAAAATGGAGATGGGGGCACACATCAAGTGCTCCTTTTGCCCTAGCAGGACAGAGCTAGGTGAATCTGAGTGTTGATGTGACCCTGCCCTGGGACTGGAACGCATAGGCTTGGCTCTGCAATTTAATCATTCCTCCATCTTGTGAGGCTGGGAGAAGCAGAGTCTGTGGTCTGAGTGTAGCCCTGAGAGAGTATAAATTTGTGATCTGGTCCCTGTAAAAGACTCCCTGTGAGAGTCTGTGGCCTATGGATTGTGTGTTATAGCTGCCACATGTGGGTAGAGCTCAGATTTGGGTCATGGAGGCCACATCTGACCTGTGAGACCCAAGGCACCAAGGCTTCACTAGGCACATGGCCATTCTGGGTGCTGTGTGGAGTTTCTAGACTCACAGCCCTGACCTCAGCCAGTGCACCTTTGTCCTCCACTGCTCTGCCTTCCCAGGCCACCATCAGATCCGACCAATTTGACCCTTTCCTCCACCCTTGCTCCTCAACCCCTCCCAGACTACTTGTGACCATATCTCTTTACAGCAAACCCTCCCCTGCCCAAATATATCTTTGCCATGACTTCTTGAAGTTGGTCTTCTCCTTCAGGCCCAAAATTGTGACACTGCTTTCCTCTCCTTCCTCTCTCTCTCTTTGTGTTCCCTCTCACATCTCTCTCTTTCTCTCTTTCTGTATTTCTTCTCTGTGTGTATGCGCTTTTCTGTCTCTGTATCTCTCTGTGTCTCTCTGTCTGGCTCTGTGTCTCTGTGCCTCTGTCTGTCTGTCTGTCTGTCTGTCTCTCTCTCTCTCTGTGTGTCTCCCTGTCTCACTCTCTGTCTCTTTGTCTCTCTCTCAGTGACCCCGTAGCTTTACAACAATGTCCCTGACCTTTTCCAAGCCTCCCGCCTCATCCCTTGATTTTGAGAAAATGACTCATGGGCCATACCACAGATAGTAAGTGCCAGAATCTGTAACAGAACCAGAATTTGATGCTTTACTTCACTTGAGCCTCAGTTTTTCCCATGAGTTAAATGACAATAACCAGACCTGCCCCACGAGGCATGGCAGGGACTCCAGCAGATGGCTGGCCTTCCGCACCTGCTCTTCTCACACCGGCCCCACCCCAGCGCCTTCCTGCCTTTGAGTCCTCACCCCCAGGCTTCCCCGCTTTAGTCTTCAGCAGGACTGTTGCTCTGCTCACTGTGGGGAGCGCATCTGGAGGGAAATAAGGTGTCCATCCCAGCTTCCCAGGGTGGGTCTCTTCAGAGATACCATCACCCAAAGGCTCTTAGGAATCTAGAGAGGCAGACATAGTATTACTCATCTGGTGTGGGATGGGTGCCCCTTGTTGCCAGCGTGTTTGTTGTAGGTCACACCAATGGTTCAGTGGGGCTGCTTTGTGTCCCAATGCACAGTTTAGGGGACCCTGGAGCCTTTGTTCATTGAGGAGTCCAGTACATGGCTAATGGTCAGGAGGGAGACCCACCATTTTGGAATCAGAGAGGAGCATCACTTTACAGTTTTAAACTATTTTATAAATGCATGCTTTTGCATCTTTGCTTCTAAAATGTGAGCTTCTGTAACATCGATATAAGGTCTTGAATGCCCCGCTCCTCCCATTGCTCCGGGGAAATTCAGAGCCCCTCTTAGTGACTGGCTTTATGAAGCTCCTCACGAATTTGCTGCACATGTGGGCATGGACTACCTTCACAGTATTGTGACAGTGTTGTCCCACCAGGACGCCTCAGCCTTGCAGGACAGGAGTCCTTCTACAGGACAGTCTTCCTTCTACATCCATAGGCACTGAGGCAATGGTGTGAACAAAACACAAGCTCCTGTGCTCCAGGAGAGACAGAAAAGACACAAGAAAGGAGTGGAGAGAGAGTGGGAGGTGGGGCTGGAGGGGCAGGCAGGGCCTCATGAGCCATGCGAGGCATTTGGATCTAAGCATTCTAAGCTTTATGGGAAGCCGTGGGAGGGTTGGAAGAAGCTTGGGGATGACTGATTGCACTTATGATTTTCAAAAAGCACCTTGGCTGCCGTGTGAAGAAAGGGTTGTTCTGGGGCAAGAGTTGACCCCAGGAGACCAGTTAGGGGGCTTCTGCTTCAATTCAGGCAAGAGGGGTGATGGCAGAGACCAGGCTGGGGGTGGTGATTGGGGCAGAGAGAAGGGACTGCCTGGTAGCCCCAAGTAGGCACTTGACAGTGCTTGAAGACAACAGGCACTACGGATTGTGTCAACCATGCTCTCTCGACCCCTATGATGCAGGCTAGTGTTTTAAAGGGCGCAGTGATATGCATTCCCAGGGAACAATCAAGGTCACACATGTGCTTCTGTCTGTTGGCCGTGGCCCTTGGTTTATGGTTCATGTTCTTGATCTTAACTGGGCCTGCAAAACTGTGCTTCCTGAACCTCACTCTTGCCCTGGCCCTACTGGCCTCTCTGGCCCAGGCTCAGCCTCAGAGACCGCTGGATGACTTAGATGTATCTTTAATCCGCCCCTTGACTGTGGTTTAAAGACAGCTTCCTAAAGTTCAGGTATAAGTGAGGCACGGGGGACGCAGGATGCATGTCCACCACACACATTATCTCCTTGATCTCCCCGCCAGCCCCGTGATGCTATGATTCTTTTCCCCATGTTAGAGAAGGGTAACAAGGACACAGAGTTGGAGTAATTAGTCCAAGATCCCACAATTAACAAATGACAGAGTCCGCATTTGAATCCAGAGCCCATGTCCTCCCCCTACACCCACTTTCTTTGCTGATGGAGCAGGGTCAGTACAGGGTCAGAATGACTGTGTCCTGTGTCACCCTTGGACAAAGGCTCCATTGCAGCTTCTGTGGCTCCCTAGTGTAGAGCTCAAACTTTGGTGTCCGGCAGTCTGGGGCCAGCTCCCATTCGGTTCACCATCCGGCTATGCAGCCTGTACAGGTGTGGTGCAGCGGTTCCCCATGTGTCTTACATAGGAATTACACCTGCGGGTCACCTGGGACCCTGGAACCATGCGGCCAGCCAGCCAGTGGTACTTCGTAGGAGCCTCACAAATGCTGACTCCCTTCCCTTCCTCACCCAGAGAGGGTGCAGGGCTGTGCAGAAGAGGTGAATATCTGCTGGAATGTTCCCCCTGGGGTTTTGAACGTGAGAAAGGTCATGCGTCCTCTGAGCTCACCTATGATGCTTCACTGGCTGGCCCCGGGAGATCATCTGGTCCCACTCTTTCATTCTCATTTTTTTTTTTTTTTTTTTTTTTTTTATGAGCAAACCAAGACCAGGAAGGGGAGAACTTGTGTACGACCCCTTCCCTGGCCTATCCCCCTCCACTCCCAATCCCTTCACTCCAAAGCCTTAGCACCTTGTCTGTGGTCTGGAAAAAACCCTGGTCCAAGCATTTGGAAAACTTCACAGCAAAGGAGGGGACATCGGCACAGGCAAGCCTTGGTTTTGGGGAATGGCATGACCCTTCTGCATTCCCTGCTCCCACCCACGCTCTGTGTGTTCTGTCCTGTTCTCTCGGCAGGTATATCCGCACCATGTACCTGGGGATTCAGAGCCAGCGGCAGAAGGAACACCAGCGACGCTTCTACTGGGCTATGATGTATGAATATGCAGACGTCAACATGTTGCGCCTCCTTGAGACCTTCCTGGAGAGCGCCCCCCAACTGGTGCTACAGCTCTGCATAATGATCCAGAAGAACAGCGCCGAGACGCTGCCCTGTGAGTGTCCCACACCCACCCCCCCATGGAAGGCTGGGGGAATGACCTGGGCTGGGACAGGGCTCTGCCCTCTGTCTGGGGACCACTTGGTGACTGCCACCTGCACACTCAGTGCTTGGCACATCCTGTGGGCATTGCCCATCCTGATCCCCGAGTCTCCACCTTGCCCAGGCCCCCATGTGATGCTGACCCAGCCCACACCAAAAGCACATGAGTGGCACAGATGTTCCCCATACACCCATGTGCCAGCTGCCCTGCTCAAGACCTTATGTTCTCATGAACAGAGCAGAGCCAGGGGCTCAAATGTCCCTGGGAGCAGCGGAACAGACGGCTCTGTGTCTCCCAATCTGGGAGGAGTGCCTCCTTTTCTTTGGCGCTGGCCTGAGCCGAAGTGTTGCACATACACAGGATGGGGGAGTCAGCCTAATACTAAATCACAATAGGCAACACCAGCGATTTTAGACATTTGTAAGCTGTGGTGCTACTGCTTGAAATCAAAGTTTATGTAGCAGCTCCATTTTAAAACATGCTCAAATAGCTCTGCTTTAGTTAGATGGGGATGGGGATCCAGAGCCAGGCGCACCCCATCCACCTCCCTCATGTCCCCTGTGGCCCCAGATGGTCTCCAAGGAGCCCCAGAAGCCCCCAGAGCCCAGTGGGATAGCACTGATATCTGCAGCAGTGGGAAGTCTCTAGGCACCTCCTGGTTGCCTGAGAAACGCTTCTGAGGTTAGACTTTGTTGGCCAAGGCAACACCAGGTCACCGATGGTCAGACAGACTGCAAGCAGCATGGCTGTGTCTCAGAGCATGCTTCAGGGGGACTGGAGCTCCAGTAGGTCTAGGATGAGGAGGGGCTGAAGATCCCATCATGTGGGGGACACTGGAAATGTCTAGTTTAAGGAAGACTTGGGATGCAAGAATCCCAACATTTGAAGGGGAATGAATGGCCATCCTAAAGGGATGGAGGGAGCTATAGGGAGAGTGTTACTGATGCAACATGTGGCAGATATTTCAAACAGCAGGAGCTGTTCAGTGGTGGAAAGAGTGTCTCAGCAGGTAGTGAGTTTCCTGACACTAGGAATATTCAAGCAGAAATGTTGCTGAGAAGACTCAGCCCAGAGGTTCCTGACTCCACACCCTCCCACCTTACACCTTGTGGTCTGTCAAGAGCAGCCAAGCTCTGGCCTTCGTGAAACAGCTTTGCCTCCTGACTTTTTCCAGACTGGCCAGTCCTTGGGAATGTCCAGTTCCCTGGTCACTTGTGCGGAAAGGGAGTTTAATCTTCCAAGGCCAGCCAGAGAACATTGAGCTGTTCAGCTTGTGAACTCATTCCTGACATTTAGAGCCCAAGCACCTAGTTCTGAGCCCAACTGCACTGCCAACAGACACCCCCAACCCTATGGGAGCTTGGCTCCCTGATGAAGCCTCCTACCCACCCCAAATCAGCATAACCCCAGCTGGAAGTGCCCCCAAGGGAAAGAGGCCTCAGGGCAGATCCCTCTGTCCCACAGAGCACCGGCTGCAGTCTTGTGAATCCCTCATGGAGGCAAGGAGAAGGGGGAATGTGGGAAACTTTGGGGGGCAGTGCCCACTGTTAGGAGGAGGCACCACCCAGCCCCTGGGCATCAGCTGTTTGGAGCCAGGGTCCAGTGGAGTTTGCAGCACCAGTGACCTGTCCTGGAGAAGAGCTGGAAGGAGCTAAATAGACGTCTAGCTCCACTGGGGCATCTGGACACTGAGCAGGAAGCCGTGGTGAGGGAGGCAGGGCTGGCAGTCCGTCTGGCCTGTCCCTTCTCTTTTGGATAGACTCCCATTCATATGCACACACACTGCCACTGGCATCGGAAAAAACTAGGAAACATGGAGACCTTGTCTTCAGGGTGCCCGCGGAGCCAGGCCATCTGCTTAGGCAATGATCTGTTGTGACTGCCCACGCCGAGGCCCCGGGAGCCCCTGCTTCTCTGAACCTTGGAGAAAAGTGTGCATCATTTAGAGAGCGCCATTTGTTTCAGGACCAAGAGAACCACTCAGGGGTTGATTCTGGAAGAACACCAGTGTTGCAGGGTCTGATGTGCACAGCCTTGCTCTGCAAGTCTTGAGGGAGTCCTCATGGAACCCTGATGATGGGCTGAGGTGCCCAGTGATAGACACAGTGACCCTGCCTGCTCTCTGGAGCCCCCATACCCAGACTGCCCTCCATCCATGGGCTGTACCTCCCCAGATCAGGGCAACATGCTCCAGGGGACAGATTTGCTGGGGGACTGGGGAAGGCCTCTTTCTCTCCCATCCGATTCCTCCTTTTTCCAACTCTGTTGCCGAGACCCCAATCTAAATCGTCCTTTGCTGTTTTGGTTGTTCAGATCTCCTCCCAACCCCCAGAATCACCAGGGAAACAAAGTTATCCTTCTTGCACCCTTCGCCACATCCAGGCACCGCAAATAGATGGGACAGGTGGCAGGGTGATGTAGGGGGTGAGTTCCTGATAGGACATTCGTCCCAGACCAAGATCCTGGTCACCACTTATACCCTGGTATGATTTTGGACCTTGCCCTTCACCTTATCAAGGCCTCCTTTTCTGTTTGGTGTAATGAAGGAGGTGACAGCACTACCTAACATTTAGGGAGGATGCAATAATGTAATGCATGTAGATCATTTTGTAAACTGTCAAGCTCCAAGGGCACCTAAGGGTGTGTGTTTGTCATTTCCAGAGGCTGGTGGTGAGTGGCGTGGGCGAGATCCTAGGGAGATCTCCACCCCACCCCTTTTGGCTCTGTGGGTCATCCCTGTCCCAGCCTCCTTGCTGAGACTGCCCTTTCTATGATAGCTGCTCATATTATAAACACAGAGAAGCTGATGTGAAATCCCTGGAGAAGAAACTCAAGGGGCAGTAGATGTTGCTCCCTAAGAGCCCTCTTGATGTGGGAGTCCCATGGGGCCAAGTCCGTGAAGGCCAAGGGGCTGCTTAGTTGTGCTGCCATAAGCAGGCACCCTGGGAGAGGAGTTGGAGTGACGAGGGTCAGGCTGCTGTGGGGCTTTTGCCCTAGGGAAGCTGTCCCTGGCTTTTTCTCCCACACACCCCTCTTTTAGAGTGAGCAGCTCACTCAGAGGTCAGGCAAGCATTCCCCCACATTTGTTTGGTATGTGGAATAGGTGTTTCTCCAAACAAGCTTTCATGGTTAAATACATTTGGGAACTGCTGGGCCTAAACAAAGGTCAGTGGCAATCTTTGCTGTTGGAATGTGATTTTCCAAGACAAGGATGGGGTCTGTACCATTAGCTGGATTGATGGGAAGGAAGGAAACCTGCCCTCACTGAGCACAGACTGCAGGGGGCTTGGCATTTCCCTCTTACTTAACTTGTAGAACGTCTGCTCATCACTGGACCATTTTGTTTGGAAATAGATGCCTACCTTCTTTTTTCCCATAAAAAGCTGTATGAAATGTACACACATTAAAGAAAGTCTGTTACCCTGGGAGGGACATGGTGACATGGAATCTTCCAGCCATGTGACTGCTTAGAGCATGGCAGCATAGAAAGATGCGGGTGACTCCCATGCTGATATCTGATAGCTGTTTGATCTGTGGAGAGTTACTGAGCCTTTCTGTTCCTGAGCTTTCCTGTTTCTTAAATGGGGATAATATTAGTACCTACCACAAAAAGTTGTTATGAGCATTTGATGACATGACCAATATCATGCCAGGTACAACACCTGGCCATTTTGTTGGTGGTGGGAGAACTTTTATTGTAGATACACTTCCTGAATTGGACTACAAGCTGTACTGGTGGGATCCATGGCTAATTGGCCTTGCTTTGTGGGCTTTGATGACATAGCTGCCCATTTACACTGTTAATACTAGTAAATGGTTAGGAAGACCGTTGCCACTGCCACTTTATTTTTTTAATGTTTATTTTATTGTATTTTGAGAAAGAGAGAGAGACAGAGAGAGTTGGGGAAGGGCAGAGAAAGAGGGAGAAAGAGAATCCCAGGCAGGCTCCACGCTGTCAGCACGGAGCCTAATGCAGGGCTTGAACTCATGCACCATGAGATCATGACCTGAGCTGAAACCAAGAGTCAGACGCTTAACCAACTGAGTCACCCAGGTGCCCCACCACTATCACTTTAATATGCGAGTTCTCCACTGATCTTGCCAAATGCCAACCTTTCCCATCTCTCCACCTTGTGGCCCTCACTTATTGCTGGGCTAACCCTGTGGTATTCAGCCTGCAAGATGGATTGTATCCAATTTCCCCAGAAGACCACATTCAAGTGAAAAATATGGTAATAATAAACAATCATACAAATATTATGCTGAAGTCACTTGAGCATCTCAGCAGGGTTTCCTTAAATCTGATGTTTTGAAAGTTTGAGTAAAGATAAAAACAAAGCTTATTCTGATATGTCATCTACATTGGTGGTGACATTGTAGTGTCTGCTGAAAGCTTTGCCAGTATTCTAGGTAGGGCCAGGGTTTGGAAAGCAGTTGGCGGGGCAGGAAAAGTGAGACAGAGTGTCAATACCACCATCCACCACTTACTGCCTTTATGGCCTGGGGCAAATTCATTTCCTACCTGGGCCTCTTGCTCCGTAAAATGTGAATAGAAGCTACCTTTGGGGTGTCGTAAAGTTCTAATGAGCTGCACATACACTCCTACAGCACCTTGCTTGCCATGTGGTGGGCACTTGATATGATCCACCGTTCCACAAAAATGCGTCAGGTCAACTGCGATACTATGTGCTGAGGGGCAGCAGGGAACAGAACCGACACAGACCCTCTCCTCACGAAAGTCTTATTTTTCTGAGCAGACAGAACAAAAACAATGGGACCGATGACACATGTTAAGTGCTTTGAAGCAAACAAACCTGGTGCTGAGACCACAGATAATGTGGTGAGGGGTGGAGAGAGCTTACTTTGGGCAGGAGTGTCAGGGAAAGCCTCTCCAGGGATCTGATGTTTAGGCTGAGTATAAGCAAAGAGAAGGAGCCACCTGTGGGAAGAACAGAAATAACCTCCCAGGCAGTGGAAAGAGCATATGCAAAGGCCCTGAGTAGGAAAAGCCTGGCTTGTTCCAGCAAGTGAAGGACCCAGCATAGCTGAGGTTGGTGGGGCAGGGGGAGGAAAGTGATATCAGGGGAGGATGGAGAAGTCAGAGGCCTGATCAAGCAGGGTCTGCAGGGCCCCACAAGCAGTTTGGGCTGATACCAAGTATACTAGGAAGGGTTACATAGGAAAGCTGTAGGATTGGACCTGCATTTTTTTTTTAATTTTTTTTTTCAACGTTTATTTATTTTTGGGACAGAGAGAGACAGAGCATGAACGGGGGAGGGGCAGAGAGAGAGGGAGACACAGAATCGGAAACAGGCTCCAGGCTCTGAGCCATCAGCCCAGAGCCCGACGCGGGGCTCGAACTCACGGACCGCGAGATCGTGACCTGGTTGAAGTCGGATGCTTAACCGACTGCGCCACCCAGGCGCCCCTGGACCTGCATTTAAAGAAGATCTCCTTTTCTGCTGTTCAGGGAGGAAGCAAGAGCTGAGCTAAGAGATCCAGGGATGAAATTATGGGGTAGAGAGCATTTGGGAAATGATACCAAGTGCACGAATTTGAGGGCTGTTCTGGAGATCAAACCAATAAGACTTAGTAGAACTGGTGTAGGCAGTGATAGACGGAAGAGGTGGTGATTTCTCACTGGATATGTAGAGATGGAAGAGACCTTACGGGGGAACAGGTTTGGGGGACTGGATCAAGAATTAGCAGCTCTATCACTTTTCCTTCTGGGTTTTTCTGATCCTTCCATGTAAACATTGGCAGGGGTCAGGGGTGAGCCCCTTGCACCCACATAGCACCTGAGCCTACCTTTTTTGGTTAAGCACACACGGAGGAGTTATCCTATAAGTAGGGCTCTGCTGACCACTTTTTCCTGGCATCACACCAGCACTCTTTGTCAGGTACCTGCCACAGGCCAGGTGCCATGTTGGCAATGGGCTTGCAAACACACCTACCCTTCAGGAGTTTATGGTCTGGTGCAGCACATTTCAAATTCTGTGATAGGTGCATATACAGAGGAGGGATATATTGCTGTTTCTGGGGGCATGAGAGAGGAGGTAACATTTGGTCTAGATCTCGATGGATGCACAGGAGCTTGCCTGAAAGAGAAGTTTGGGGGCTCTTATGGACAGGGGAACCATAGGCGCCAAGAAATGGACACCTGGGAGAGCAAAACGTAGATATGGAACGAGTGGTCCTGGGCACCGAGAGCATAGGGTATATTGCATCAAGCTGCCAGGGGGAGGGGGAGGTGCTGTGGTAGGGTAGTGATGAGGATGATGCTAGCAATGCTGGTTAAGACTTTTGGGGAGCTCCACTGTGTGCCAGAGGCTAGTTTAAGAGGTTTACATGGGTTAACCCATTAAACTCCCATGGCAGTCCAATGAGTGGCTACTTTTGATTGCTCCCATTTTATAAGTGATGAAACTGAGGTCCAGAGACTTTAAGTAACAGCACGAGGCAGCCACAAGGCTTGTAAACAATAGAGCTAGATCTTTACCTAGGTGGTTGGGCTCTAATGCCTGTGTCCTTAGCAAGGATGGCTGTGTCTGAGTCTTAAAGAGACAGACTTACATGGGTTCTTGGGGAAGCGGTTACCGATACAGGGAGGGAGCACGGGCTGATATACACTGTGGACCAATCAGCTCCAGCGTGTATGTGTGTGTGCATGCCCATGTGTGTGTTTATGTATCTTAGATGCAATTATACTGACAAGGGCAGAAGATGATGCTTCTGCTTCTTGCCCCCGAAATCTCTGCTCAGAGGTTGGCATTTTGAAAATGTTCTCAATCTTCCAGAGCATTTTGTGTATGCCTTCTCTACTAGGCATGCAGGGCAAAGACTTGCTGTCTCACTATGGAGCTAAGCTTGGCCCGACCAAGGGGTAAGGGAATGGGTCCAAGACCCAAGACCTTCACAGCTCCCCAGACACCTATTAGCGAGAAAGATACACTGGCCTTTCTTTGAGGTTAGTTTCTATTCTGACCCTGGAGACCAGGAGAGCTTGGCCAGACACAAATGGGTGGCATACCCAATTAGAGAGAGATTTACTATTAAAACCCAGTGCCCCTCATGTCTGTATGGTGCATGTTCCTTCTGTCTTCTTAAATCCATCTGGGAACCCTTAGAGAAAATCCCAGGCACCTCCAGATACCCTTTGAGCTATGTGTGTCCCCCTCAACTCTCTAATTCAGCTAGGGGGCAAGACTGGAAGTTCCTGGATGGGACCAGAGGCTCAAGATAGCCACAAGGGCTTAAGCTAGGGCTGGAACTTGAAGGTGGAGCCCACCTCTGACCACAGAACAGAGCTAGCTGGCACAGTGCAGAACAGTCCTGCTCGGGGGGCACACATAGGGGGTGTGCTTCTCCTGAGGGCAACGGCTTCTCTCAGAGAGGATCAAAGCAGAGTTGACTTGTTCTCACAGGTGACAATCCACCACGCAAAACTTTGCAGGGGTTCCAGGACCCCTGTGAGTGGAGGTCAGGCAAATGCTGGCAGAGCGTACACATAAAGGTATGTCTGGTGTGAAAAGACTTGAATCTCACGACTTCAGTTTCCAAAGGGATTTAGAGCAATGGAATCTTTAGAACTGAAGAGGTTGACTAGGCCATCTAACCCACCATCCTTGTTTAACATATGGAAAGCCGAAGTACAGAGAGGTAAGTAAGCTGCCTAAGGTCACTCAGCAAGGAATCCTCCCAAAAAAGTCTCCTTTTCTTGCCACACTGGGCCTATGGTTGAGATGGTAGCATGGCATCTATAGGATGTAGTTCAAATACCAAGCCTCACCCAGGTAGTTCTTCCCACCCCGCACCTAACCATCAATAACCATGATATTCCGGCCCAGAGTTATATAAAAACAAGCATCTTTACTAAGACAAGGAAGTATGAGAAAATATATACTAAACCCTGTCTTTAGACACTGGTTTTGTTTTAAACAAATGCTGAGTTCTAAGATCCAATTAGGGCCTTTTCTTTCTGTCTCTTTAGTGTTAACCTCCATAATAGTCTTCTTTCTTAACTTCCCTGCTGGCTCCTCTTACATCAAAGCCCGTCTAGTGACTTGTACTTTAGCTTCTCATTTATTTCTTTTTCTAGCAAGAGCCCTGACCGCATCCCAGAGATTCACAAAGGCAAGTGTTCATTCCCGTTTCTCTGCTCCTTTTGAGCTAAACTGTCTGTGCCTTTGTCTGCAGCTGCTAGTTCCCCAAACACTTCCTCCTTTCCTGACTGAGGATGAAATGCATCCCAGAAGAAACTTCTCCAGCATCAATCTCCCTGGTCAGCTTTCCCTTCCTTGTGAGGGACCAAGCCACCTGGTTCGGGCTCTCAGGTGAGGGGAAAGCCCAGAGGGCTGCTTCTTAGCTGTCAGATGGCTTAAACAGCCCTCTCACCTCCTCCCACAATGGGAACTTTCCATGTCCCTCTTCCTGGTAGGTTTCTTTTTACTTATTTGAAAAAAATGCATTCTGGTCTCTTTCCAGTCCTATTCATATGGACATTAGCTGTCACTCTCTATGTCTGGGACACAAAAGTTAATTCCTTGATCTTTTAGGATTCTGGTTAAAATTAGGTGAAGCTGCAACCCAAAAAGTGATGGCAATCTGGTTGTGTGGCCCGAAGATGATGGATCTACACCAGAGTTATGAATTTCACACTCCATTTTCTCATTACCAAGAAGTAAAACTTGCTGTTAAAACAACCAGCCCACTGCATCAAACAAATCACATAATGAATTGCCTTTCCCAGAGTCATAGGGAACTTCCATGCCCCTCATCCCTTACTAGTGAATAGAGCCCTTTGCCCTAGCTCATTCCTGTGCTGAGCTGGAGTTGCCCATCTCTAAGAGATAGTCCCAGGGTTTCAGACCAAGTTGGTACAGAGGTCTTCCAGCCTTTGATGGCAATTTCCAGGCCTCTTATCACACATCCGTGTCTTAGCAGGGAGCAGATAAAGAAAGGAAAGGATGCACAATATCCCCTGTTGACTCGCATCTCCTGGCTATCTTGTATCTTCATCTATAACTGATATGAAGAGAGGCACACAGGTATGACTGCCTTTTCCGGCCAGAACATGAACTCAGCCTCTCCCAGTTTCCCCACAGTGGCCTCTCTGCAGCTGTATCCTGTGCTGCTTTTGAGGAGACACCCTCCTTCTCTCCTATGCAACATCTACTTGGTGTCTGCGCACAGGGTTCCCTGACTAGCCAACTCCAGAGCACCGTCCGGCTTCAGTGACCAATGGCTCCTTGTTAAACAGCACATTAAAACCTTACTCTCTCAAACAGAATTTGCAAGCATTTTAAGCAGAGACCTAAACCCTTTCAGTGCACAATCCACCTTGAATCCGACTACAGTTCTGAGGCCCTGGCTGAGATTGCCCCTAACAACTGGCAAGAGAAGGACAGAGGCAGAGTTCTTTTCTCCCCCCGCCCTCTTTTTTAATTGTAGTAGGAACACTATATGTGAAATCTAGCCTCTTAAATTCAAATTTTTAAGTGCAAAAGAAAATGTAGTACGTGCATACAAAAGAGACTTCTTAAAGCAGCAGAAAAATATATGAGAAAGGCAAACTAAATTGATTTAATTAGAGTTGCCACAAATGAAATTGCAATTGGCCATCTGGAAATGCTTGTGTGTCAAATGCTGAAACGCGGAAGGACTCAAGGTAGGCTTCTTCAGCGCTCACTGGCTGACCAGTACAATCTCAGAGGGGAAGGCTCTAAGGGATGCAGATTCAGAAGCCTGAGCAGTAACTATAATTGGGCCATTTATTCATTTAATCAATAACTATTAAACACCTACAATGTGCCAAGCACAGTTCTAGGACCTAGGGACCGATATAGCCATAAACAAAAGAGATTGAAAGCCCTGCCCTCACAAAGCTTACACTGCTGGTAGAGAGAGGCAAACAGCGAACAAAACAAGTATTTTATTTTCTATATTAGAAAATGATAGGCACTAAGGGAGAAGATGTCACAGAGAGATGGGAGGGGAGCAGAGCCGTGGGCAGTTTTCATTGAGGCGGCTGGGGAAGGTTCCCTGGAGAAGGTGACTCCAGACCAAAAATGTGAGGATAGGAGGGATCCAGCCCCACAGGCTTTGGAGGCAAGTGTGCCAGGAAGAGGAAACAGCCAAGGGCAAAGGGCTTGAGCTAAGATGGTGCCTCCAGTGTTCGGCCGAGATAGGTCTCTTGACTGCTTCTGTATCTTACCCTTGCCCAGAGGTCTTGCCAGCAGAACTTCTCCTTATTCTTTATTAGAAAATGCCTAAATAGGGGCACCTGGGTGGCCCAGTTGCTTAAGCATCTGACTCTTGATCTTGGCTCAGGTCATGACCTCACAGTTTGTGAGTTCAAGCCCCGTGTCAGGCTCTGAGCTAACAGTGCAGAGCCAGCTTGGGATTCTCTCTCTGCCTCTCTCTCTCTCTCTCTCTCTCTCACTCTCTCTCTCTCTGCCCCTCCTGTGTGTACTTTCTCTCTTTTTCAAATAAATAAATAAATAAATGAATGAATAAGCAAACAAAGGAAAAATATTTAAATAGCTTTACTGACATACAGTTTACATAGCATACAATTCACCCACTTGGAAGTGTACAATTCACTGACTTTAGTATATTCACAGAGTTGTCACCACCACTCCGATTCATCTGAGAACATGTCCATTGCCCCACAAAGACACTACACCCCTCTTAGAGCTTCCCCCCTGTAAATTCTTCCCCCAGCTTCCCTGCATAGGGAAAAGGCTCACCTTAGGTGGTGTGTCTGATTGGGAGAATATGAGGGATCCCAGGCAAATCCCTGCAACGTCATCTTCTCTGGACCTGGCTAGTGCTACTGTGGGTAAGGGCAGGAGGGACTCCCAAAGACCCTTTCAGCCCCGGTAGCATTTGACTCTAAGGAAGGGAGAAGTGAAACTAGGGCAGTAGCGGTCTTTAATTAAGCTTGACATTCACATTAGAGACAATCGCGAACTCTAGGCCTCGAGGGAACTTGGGGCTCCAGGAAAAGACAGCAGTTAAGTGATCTTCTAAAGATCTTTTGTATCCCTTAAGATTTCCAAGGCAAGAAAGCTCATGAGTTTCACAAGCAGTGCCCTTCCGTGTCACACATCTGTCACCACCAGGGAGGGGGCAGGATGGCAGAGACCCCGAGAAGGAAACCCCTGGGGGTGACCCCCATCAGCTGTTCCACTTACTGTGTGGTTATGAGCGAATCACCCACTCTGAGCCTCAACTTTTTCATCTGTAAGACTTACCCCCAACTGGACCCAGTTGGAGGTGCGAGTCAGGATATCAGGAGGAGTTCTAGGCTGTGGCATTCACTCTAAGGCCAACCTGAGATAAAGATGGGTCTAAAGCTGAGCAGAGGAGAGCTGAGTCCTCTTTTAATTCTAGGCCTTCTTGTGCATTCAGACATCATGCATCCCAGGCTGCCAGACCCTGGAGTTGAGGAGCCTACCAGTTGGAAAATCTGCTCACCTGTGACAACATGGGGGCCCCGTCATTTCCTTTACACTTCACCCTTCACCAGTGAGAGCCTGGCATGTTGAGTCCTCTTCTGCTGGTCCACATGGTGGTCTCCTGACCCGGTCGCTTGCAAGACAAGGTGCTGCTCCTGTTTTGCACCGTAGAAAGCTCCTGACGTGGACCTCATAGGCCTGGCGTCACACACCTGCTCTGCACATAGGAACCATACATTCTTTACAACAAGGCCTTTGCCTCTTTGAGCCTCGGGGTTCTCATCTGTAAAGCACAACTCATAGCTCCTGCCCCGGGGGGGGGGTTTGTCAGGAGGAAGTGAAATGCATTTGTTCTTGGCACAGAAGAAGCACTCTGACAATGGCGGCTAGTATTTCTACTGCCTACCATGGAAGGCACACATTGCTGCCATCCTCAGCACCTAAGGCTCCGATTGGACCACATCATTTTACCTGGAAGGTTTTTCTCATCCAGGACCACTGACCACAGAGAATTTGAGCTAAGGGGCCAGGACCAATCCCGAGTCAGCCCTGCACAGGCACACACCCACCTCGCCTACTCAGCAGTCCTGTGTCCCTCTGCAAAACTGCCCACCTGAGCTGCCATGGAACTAAAGAGTATCTGAGAGACACCTGGTAAGGATCCCCTTACCCCTCCTGAGCTTCTGTCACAGCTCTGTCCAGTTAATCAAGGCCTGTCATCCTCAGGGCCTCAGTGGCCTCAGGTAAAGGAACCCAAGACCATTTTGGCTGACAGAATTTCCAGGGCTTTGACAGCTATCTTATCCCACGCCATGGGAGATAGGATCCACCCCGATTCTCTGCCTTTTAAAAAGATGTTATCAGCTTAGGGGCTGCTGGGTGGCTCAGTCAGTTAAGTGTCCGACTTCAGCTCAGGTCACGATCCTGGGGTGGTTGGATCAGGCTGTGTCGGGCTCTGTGCTGAGCTTGGAGTCTGCTTGGGATTCTCTCTGCCTCTCTCCTCTTCCCCTCTCCCCCACTCAAGCGCGCGCCCTCTCTCTCTCTCAAACAAAAACAAAAACAAAAACAAACTTAATAAGAGCTAATGTACGTGAGGCATTTTACAATTCCCAAAGCACTTTTCCATTTGTCAGGCTATGTCAGATGAACAGCAGCTCCAGGAAGTAGGCCTTACTGCCATGCCTTCTGAGCCCTGAGGTCCAGCATTGTTGACAGGACTACCATGTAGGCACATCTTTGATACTACAGAATATGCAATATTCAATATGCATATTCAATATGTGCATATACACTATATATATATGTTCTTTTTTTCTATTTATAGATACATGAATATATAGTATAGTATGCACACATATCAAAGATGTGCCTATATGTTTTATATTCATAACTTATCGAATACTCCAAATCCACATTTTCACCCATGGTTCACAAACAATATGCTAAGCCCAGATCTGTTTGTACCAGTGCTCATGTCCTTTCCAGGGCATCTCACAACCTGGGTTAAAATGCACTCATTCTGGGAGCATCAGGGGAATGAGCCTCGTTGGCCATTTTCTCTTCAATGAGAAGGGACTTACTGGAACTTTCTAGTGACGGCAGATGGCCTTCTTCACCGTGTGCTCCAGGCCAGCCAGGATCCAGGCATCTGTGAGTCCTATGCCACACCAGCTGAGTGGCTGACATTTGTTCTAGAATCTCTAAAGTTTGTCTTTCTCCAGCTGGCTGTGAAGATAGTGTTTTGATAGCGCTGAGAGCATCTTAGAGAGAAGAGACAAGCAAAGCAGAGGGCTGGCTCTAGCTTTCCTTCTGCTGTGTCCTTTAAATATCAGTGCTTGACCTTGAAGCTCCTTGAGGGGCATGCTGCTACCTTGCTATGTCCACCATGTTCCCAGAGTGGTTATGAGCTCATGGTGTGCTGCTCAGAAGAGACTCATCACACAGATATCAGACTGATGCTGTTCTCATGGCCTCTCCCAATGTCATTGTGTCTGTATCCCATGGACCTCTTCCAGGATAGTCACTTCTTAGGAAGAACTGTCTAGAAAGTTTCAATCTCCAGCTACTAGACACACCCAGGTTCACAGTTTGGTTTTTGACTTACTGAGAATATTGAGGAAATAGGAAATACCCTATCACAGGGCTTCTCAGCCTCAGCAGTACTATATCTGGGGCCCAGCAAGTCTTTATGGTGTGTTGGGGGGCCGTCCTATGCATTGTAGAATCTTTAGCAGCACCCCTGACCCCTGCCCACTAAATGCCGGTAGCACTCATACCCAGAGTTGTGACATTGCCATGTATCCCCGGTTGGGGGTGGGGGCAAAATCACCCCCGTTGCAGACTTTGCTCTGCTGTTAAATGGATGATTATGGGCTGAATGCGGCCCCCTCTGGATTGGTTGGTTTACATGGAAGGGCACTAGTTGTTTGCTATGCACAGGAGTCAGCAGGGCCCCAGACGTTGAAGCATGAGAATAAAAGGACATGCTTAATGCAGGAATCTCAGGCAAATCCTTTTACGTCTCTGAGCCTTGGTGGCCTCGTCGGTAAAATGGAGCACCAGTAGACATTTCACGAGAGTATTGTCAGGGTTAAATGAAGTACCACATACAAAGTATGTGGCATAATGCCTAATACATGGGAAACGTTCAATAGATGTTCGTTTCCTTTTCATCAGTCTTTTCTCCCCTCAAGGATTTCTTCCTGAAGGATGAAGGGATAAATGTTGGCTCCCAGGGAATTTTCCTTTCCCACATCTAGGGCTAGAGGTGGGCACTTGTGATGGCTGGTGGGGTCAGAAGCCCCTTTCCCTATGGGCCCTCTTAGAAATCAGAGGATACTGTGGGCTGTTTTATGAGAAAAATACCCACACAATTTTGCACATAGTTTCAGAAGGAGCAGACAAAATAGCTGCCCTGCCCTTGGAACATATGGGCAAAACAGGGAGGGGAGGCACCTAGGTGGTTCAGCCGGTTGAGCATCTCATTTTGGCCCAGGGGGTGATCTCTCAGTTTGTGAGTTCGAGCCCCACATGGGGCTCACTGCTGTCAGCTCTGAGCCAGTTCTGGACCCTCCACCTCCCTCTCTCTCTGCCCCTGTCCCACTTGTGCTCTCTCTCAAAAATAAATACACATAAAAAAGAGGAAGTAAGAGTAAGAGATAAAGTCTATCAAGGTGGTGGGGGAAATGCTAAGGTAGAAAACAAAGCATGGAAGGAGTCACTGGTGGGGCAGTGTGGGGGGGGGGGGGAGCTGCAGTTTCCAGTGTGGTGGTCAAGGATGGCCCCGCTGAGAAGCTGATCTTTGAGTCAAGGGCTCCATGAGGCACTTGGATATCTGCGGGAATGGCATTTCAGGCAGAGGAAGAGCAAGTGTGTGCGCCCTGAGTTGGGGGTATGCCAGGAGCACATCTGGGGCCAAGGGAGTGTGAGGAGCTGTGGGAGGTGACCCCCCTAGGGAGAACAAGTAGCTGTCTCAAGTAGGGCCTTGCATGAAGGCCTGATGCTGTGAAAGGAACTTAGATGTGCACCCACTAGAGAAGGGAATTACTGAAGGGCACAGAAGAGAACTGACAGGTTACACTTGTAACTCCCAGGCCGTATCATGTAGGGCCCTGAAGGTCTTTTAAAGGACCTACCATGGCATTAACACCAAACAAGATGGCGTGTCAGTCCAGATAGGCTAGCCATGCTGCAGTGGAGGATACCCCAACAATTCCGGTGGCTTAAAATGTTGATTCATTTCCTGCTTGCTGCAGTATGTCTATCACAGGTCGCAGGTGGAGCAGCCTGTTTTTGGAGCATGGGAGAGCCTGGCTTCCTACCTGGAAGTGACACCCACACTTCTGCTCATGTTTCCCTGGTCAGAGCAGCCACAGGAGGGAACCAGAGCTGAGCAGGGCAAGAATGCATATCCTCCCATGGGAAAGGTGCAGAAAATCAGGCACCATGACTGCCTATCGTGCCTGGAGGGCCATGCAGAGGGGCATACTTTAGCTTAGTCACTTTGGCTGCATAATGAAGAGATTTCTGGGACGAGAGCAGGTACAAGGAAATGGAGGAGTTTGAAGGCCATGCCAACACAGAATAGAGATGTCACTGCTTCTGCACGTACTGGGACACTCAGACAAGGCCTTCCAGGGGTGAGTCCTCAGTTTGGCAAGCCCACAAACTTGACTTTGTGCTCACAGAGATGATCAGAGAGCTGCCACACAGTAACCAAACTGATAAGAAATTGATGTATAAATCTGAATGCTTGTTCATTAATCTGTGGGTATGGATGAGGAGACATACCTATCCCGGTGTTTAAAAAAGGAATCTGATTGGGGCACCTGGGTGGCTCAGTCAGTTAAGTGTCCAATTTTGGCTCAGGTCATGATCTCACTGTTCATGAGTTTGAACCCATGTCAGGCTCTGCACTCACAGCATGGAACCTGGAGCCTGCTTGGGATTCTCTGTTTCCCTCTCTCTCTGCCCCTCCCCCCTTTCAAAAATAAGTATATATATATATATATATATATATATATATATATATATATATAAAGGAGTCTGAGTTTTGGAGTTAGGCAGGTCTGCGTTGAAATCCTAGTTCCATGATTTCTTAACTACCTGATATGGAAAAGTTCCTTAGCCTGTGAGCCTTAGTCTCCCCCATCTTCAAATCAGTCCCCTGCTTCAGATATATTTGTAGGAAAGAATAGTTGAGTTAATTCTGTCACAGGCTTAGCACAGAGTCTGGGCCAAGGTAGCTGTTCAGTAAAGGGAAGTGATCGTCATTATTGAAATCTTTATTAGAGATTAGCAGATACCGATCAGCCTGGATACAAAGGCAATAAAGAGGTATTTCCTATAAACCATGGTAAAATGATGTTCTACAATAGAGATCACATCTGTAGTGGCCAAATTTGATTTCTGTCCTCCTTGTCCCATCCCTCTGATGTTAAAGAGCTTTTTCTTCAGCCAAGGTATAGTATGGTCTTTGTATAGATGTATAGATGTACATCTTTGTATAGATGTCGGTTTTCCTGACACCTTCCAGTCTTTCCTTCCTATGTTTGTATCAGGCTACTTTGATTGCCCTTGGGTTTTTCCACATTAACTCAGCCACAAACATCTGTCAGTCCTGAGGGTTACATCCACAGATGGTGGATGCCATCTTCTATTTTGACCCTTCTTAAGGATCAGTCTGGAAATATCAAGGGTGTCTTAAGGTCACCCCATGTGGGAAACTCATGTAGGAATCACACCCTCTCCAAACACAGAAATGTGATGAAAATGAGGGTGTCAATGCTTGCAAGTGACGGAAATGGGAAGAAAATGGTCAGATCTTCAATTATTTACCATGAATGTATTTTTAGTGAAACTTTAAAAAGGAGATTGGTTCCTTTGTTGCTTTCACATCAAGTCTACTAAGTATAATTCTGACTGATCCTCAATAGCACATCTGGTTTGCCTCGAAGTGCAGTGTTGGAATAAAGAGGACAGCCTTATGGGGCTCATCTAATATGCAATGAGGCCCACTGAATTCTTCAAGAAGGATAATAGGTCCTGCCAAGTGATATGCTGGTAAATGCTTGACAACCAGCTCTTAGCAGAATTGGGGGAACCCTGGTCTGTAGCAGTTGCCAGTTTCTGTGGTGTAAATATTCCCACCATGCCTATTTCAAGCCTCCAACATGACATCAGCCAGCCTGCAAAATCCCTGCAAATTTAACAATTGGATGTCATGGGCCAGGATGCGCTGGCTTGAACACACTGATCATGCCTGAGGAGTGAGATAATCCCAGGAATCATTGTTAGCACTCTTGCTTCCCACCTGTGTAACTTTGGCTAGGTTATTCAATGTCTTTGAGCCTGGATCACAGGAGGCATCTGTGAGGCTTATTTCCTTCCCCTAGTGGTTGCCCGCATAGGAAAGTAACTTTGTACCCATGCTTCCTTGCTGTGCCTCCTGGGTGGAGATGAGGACAGGAGACAGGCAGGAATGTTTAGACAACCTTGCACACAGCTGCTCCATCTTTTTCCTGGGAGCATTTCCAAGAAGAAACGAAGCTTTTTAAAAATGTAGGAAGATAGAGGGAGGTTGGATGGGTGGAAAGTGAAGTATTGCCCATCTAAAAGGAACTCGGTGTGGAGAAAATACACAGGGGGAATTGAGGAGCAGATGGTTGACTTTCCCCAAACATTAACTTCAGGGAAGAGGGGAAGGTTGAAAGAGGTTAATATTGACCTTGATGTGCAGGTAGACAAATAGCCAGTTGAGCATGTTTCTTGGTTTGGGGAACCTCTAGGGGTACAATACCATGCAAATTAGGTGAGTATGCAATGTCAGAACATGGCTGCAGCCACATTGAAGTCTCTTAACTTCAAACTCAGTTTCCTCACCTGTAAAATGGGAGTAATAGCCCAGCAAAGAAAGGATACCATAACTAGGGGAATAGCTAATGGCCAAGCGTGAAGGACAGAGGGGCTCCAAATGCCAAATGTCACACAGAGGCAGAAGAAGAGATTAGTCGTCTGCATAGAGGAATTGGTTGGTGACTTCCAAGAGAGCTCTCCATTGATATTGGAGGTCAGGAGTCAAGGGAGCAAGGAGAGTACCCTCAAGAAGTTTGGAGAAGAGACAAAGAGAGGTGGGATCTCATTGGCAGAAAATGCAGGGTCCTGAGAGCTAGTGTTTGTAAGATAAGAGGAACTTGACTGTGGTTATATGCTGATGGGAAGGAGCCAGGAGAGAGGGAGCTGGGAGCGGCAGGGCCGACTCTTCCTACCCCTGCTCTATCCTGTGCTTAGCGCCCTTTCCATCCCTCTTCTGAGTGTTTCTCCACCATGTGATTTAGTGGTGGAACGGAGCACTGTGGCAGAAAGGTTGGAGACGGCAGGTGCTGAAGACCTGGGTGTGCACATCCTACCCGGCAAAACCAAATCCTGCTGTTGCCCCCTCCGTTCTTGCTCAGAAAGTCTTGTGGCCATCTCTAGATACCCCTGGGGGTTCTCAAAGGACGCCTCAAACCCACATGCTATGTTCTCCCTGTGAGATACTGTAGTGTTCTGGTTTCTCCTTCCAGTTTCCTTTCTGCTTATGTATTGGGGCTCCCACTTGCTGGCCCCTTGGTGCAGCCCTGCCCTGATCATGGCCCTGCTTCAGTTTGTCATATCTCAGCTTCTCTACCTCACCCTGGTGGCTGGGCCCTCCCAAAGCCCTGATCCCTTCCACTGCATTGCATCTTTCCTCCTGATTCAGCCACTTCGTCTGCTGCTTACCCTCTGATTTTAGAATCCCATCCTTCCCCAAAGACCATATCACTATGCTTTTCACACGACGGGATATCCATACTCACAGCTTTTGTTTTGTTCCCCAACTGGCAACTGTTCAACTGACAATGACCCTTGGATATTGCATTGATGCCACCAAATTGGGCCTTCCCTGATGACTAGGGCTAGTCAACTGCAGATTGGTTGCAACTGGTAAGGGGTGTCCCACTGCAGATTGCAGCCTTTCATTCTCTGTTCTGTTGGTCATAAGGTGTGGCCATTCCTTTCTGGAAATCTTAAACCCTGGGTCCAGTGATCAGAACCTGAAGGCCCCTCCCCCAAGCTTTTCTCAGAGGGCGTGGCTTCCTAGGAGGCTCCAGCTTAGTGACTTCCTAGCTGATACAGCTGGACTCCAGGCAGCTCAGTGGGCCAACCACAAGCCCCGCCTCCTGGTCTGCACCACTAAAAGTGAGCTAGCTGTGAAGGTCACTGCCCAGAACTTGTCACAGCCAAACGTGAGGTGTTTAACAATTTCCAGTCTGATCTTTGGAATGTAGAAACGGATCGGGCCATAGTGGAAGCAAATCATAAAGCTCCCCAAGCCTGTCTGAGAATTTCACCGGGGGCCACAGGGCCCCTTCCAAGGCTGATTCCTGTGGGCTTGGGTCCTGGCCAAGATAATGCATTGACTTTTGGATTGACCTCAGGTGAGACAGAAATCTTCTAGTGAGCCACAGCAGTGAGGGAAAATCTTGCACCTCTTCCCTCTGCAATGGAATACACTGTAGGCCTTTGAAGATTAATCACTTGACAGAGGGAAAGCCATCTCACCAGAATCACCTCTTTACTTGTGGTTTGAATGTTACTCTCCTGAGGAAGGTAGACTAGAATGCAAATTTGGGTTTTAGCTCCAAAATCAAGGGCTTCTCTCAGATACCCATGGCTATTAACTTCTTGTCCACTCAGCAAAAGATTCAAATCCTTTGTACCCAGAGAGCCTAGACTTTCTCTCCTGTCACCTCACCCAGCCCCCTTCTAAGACCATGTCTGGAGGGCCCATTAGTACAGTGGTTACTTTCAGGGCCACTGGAGTCAGACTCTGAGTTTGAATCCTGACTCTACTTCTTGATAGATGTATGTATTTTGAAAAATGTCTTGGGGCACCTGGGTGGCTCACTTGGTTGAGCACCAACTTCAGCTCAGGTCATGATCTCATGGTTTGTGAGTTTGAGCTCTGAGTCAGGGTCTGTGTTGGCAGCTCAGAGCCTGGAGCCTACTTAGGATCCTGTGCCTCCTTCTCTCTCTGCCCCTCCTCCACTCACACTCTGTCTCTCTCCCTCTCTCTCTCTCAAAAATAAAATAAACATTAAAAAAAATCTTAAGTTTCTTCATCTAAAAAATGGAATTAGAGCACTGTATTAGTTTTCTAGGGCTGCTGTAATAAAATACCACAGACTCGGTGGCTAAAACAACAGACCTTTATTTCTTCCCTGTTCTAGAGGCTGGAAGTCTAAGACCAAAGTGGAGACAGTCTTGGTTTCTCTGGAGGCCTCCTTTCTTGGCTTGCAGATGGCCACCTTCTCCCCGTGTCCTCAAATGGCCTTTCCTATGTGTGAGCACATCCCCTGGTGTTTCTGTGTGTCCAAGTCCCCCTTTCTTATAAGAACACAAGTCGGATTGGATTAGGGGCACCTCTCATGATATCATTTAACTTAACTACCTCTTTAAAGACCCTGTCTCCAAATGCAGTAACGTTCTGAGGTTCTGGGGATTAGGGCTTTGACATGTGAATTTTTTTTTGTGGGAAGGATGACACAGTTCAGCCTACAAGAAGTACCTACATCACAAGGTTCTTCCAAATAAGATAATGCATGTACATGCTCAGTGAATCGTGCTATGTTCTCTGGGACAGTCAGGTACACTGTTAAGGAACACATCTGTCTGGTGCTCTCTCCCTCCCCCACCCCAGTTGAGCCCCCAGAATGAACTGGCTTCCTTGAAGCACCTTCTGCTGACAGTCCTTCAGGGAAGAGATGCCGTTAGAGTCCTGTGGGTTTGTGAGGCCACAGGCTTTGTCCAGTGAAATGATGCAAAGGTGGCAAGTCATGAGACATTTAATCCCTTGACCAAGCATAACAAAGGTGCCAATGTCACAGATGGGGTCCAGACAAGTTTCTTGGAGGTGAGTTGATAACAAGTATATCTAATGGTTTCTACCATTGGTTCCTGAGCCCTCAGAGGACAAGTGTTTCTCTGTGTTGAGCATCTAGTGAGAAACTCAAGTCCCAAATGGCTTCCTAAAATGGGCCTGTTTTTTCTGGGCTCCACTCAGGATGTACTCAGCCTACTAACTCTGGACCCAAAAAATGTGTCTGGAGCTTTGCACAGAACAGGGAGTTCTTTGGTGAATGTGGTGAATTATAAGGTAGCCACACCCAGACATTCCCTCTTTCAAAGGATCAGCTTTGTCAATGCTGCTGGCAGAGAGAGTAGGGCAGGCTTGTCATGGAATGATGACCCCACTCATGTTTCTTCCTGTCCCTGCTTGCCATGCTCAGGCTCTGAAGAGAAGAGAGGTCCCAGACAAATGCACTCTTTTTGGTCTTGGGCAGGACCTCCGCCCTGGGCACCCTGCACATGAGCCAAATGTCAGAAGTTCCCACCTTCCCTTTTCCCTTTAACTCAGAGCATTTGTACAATGCCAAGGATGTGGCCTGGCATTCAAGGCCCTGAAGGACAAACAGCTTGGTCTTAGAACAGACACCTGCTATTAGAGAAGGTTGATGGCCTTTATGACCTCAGTAAAGGCACTACCTGGTGGAGGGTCGAGCTGACAAAGGGATAGGATGCAGAAAAAATGGAGTGTTGGGACCAATATGAAAAGGCAGGCAGACAGCTGTGCTGTGGGCCTAACATTACTGTCAGTAGTTGGGTAATCTTGGGCAAGGCACCCACATGCCTGTACTTCTGCATCCTGTCGAATGAGTGGGTTGAAGTGGATAGTCCATGAATCTCCCTGTGGATATTCTGTTTGGTGATATACAATATACCAAATTGGGAGAGATAAGGCAGAGAGTTAAGACTGGGGTTGGGCATCAGCTGACAAGCAGCCCCAGAGCCAAGTGCTCAGATGTGTCTCCCATGTGACTGTGTCCCAAGTCCCCCTTATAATTAGCATTAATGTCTTATGATGTTTGGGGAGCATTCATGTTGTATTCTAGAGAGCAACTCCAGTAGCATTGACCAAGATCCAAGGCAGCGTGTGGGTCAGCTCAGAGGGAAGCAGTTTCTGTAATACTTCATGATGGGTGGAGCAGGAACAGAACCCAGACCTCAAAGCCACAGGGACAGATCAGGAAATGGCAGAGGTAACCCAGAAGATAGAATAATGGGGAACAATTGTATTTGGCTTTGCTATGTGAGATTGATGGACATTTGAATTCCTGTTTATTCATATTTGGCATGGACGGGCTAATGTCACAACACACAGAATATCGAGATCAGCATGGTGAAGGCTGAGGGGCTGTCCTACTTCTGAACCCCACGTCTGTTCAAAAGCACACCCAGAGTAAGACTGAATGAGACCACGCTCCGGCAAAAGATAAGCTGCTTTTTCTTATTTCTCCAGCTTGGTACTCATGTTTTTCTTTTGAACTGGGGGAGTAATACATTCTGATTTATTAGAAGGAACAAAAAAAAAAAAATCAAGGCTTCTTCCCATTCAGTTTCTGTAGAACTCCCATCTGATTATTAAAGGTCAGCTGTACCACCAAGATTATTAACAGCAAGAAATGAGTTTACCAGGAGAGGGTTTGATGTCACAAAGATGTTTAAAAGGAACTTTCTGATGATGCTCCAGTATTGATAATAAGCCTGGCACCGACTGCTGAGATGATTGCATATTCCTTGCCCTCCAGAAACCTACAGCCTAAATCATGTGACTCCCAAAGCACCCATTCTCCTCCCTGCCCAGTGCACCAGACAGCACAAACACAGGAGGCTCTAAAACGTTAGCATGACCACTGTGACGTGGCTGTGGAGCACACACGGTCTTAGCAGATGCCGGTGGGAATGCCCTACGCATACAAAGGGCAGAGCAAGACACACAGAGTATCATGTTCAGAACTTTCCAGAAAGGTGAGAGGAAACTGTTAGGTGTTTTCAAGATTGGCTTTCAAAATTGCTATGGTTTCTCCCCTGTTTGTTTTCAATCTTGGTTGCTATTATTATGAAAGCAACACATACTCCTTGCAACAGTTGACAGTCTGGGGGTTTTTTCTAGGTTCACGCCAACATAATGGTTTTTGTTATCGCACTATATTGTTCTGCAAGCTGTGAACCTGAGCGTCTCTCAGGTTGGAAGGAAGCTCCGTGAGGTGGGTGAGGAAGGTGGATGCAGGGAGGGTGTAAAATGACTTTGACTCTTCACTGGGGCTTGGAGGGGAGTGGGGCGGTGAGCAGGGCCCAGGGAAAGACAATTCAAAGACTACGGGCTGGGGCAGTTTAATGAGTCACTTGATGAGACAGTATTCAAGACCTCAACCAAATTTAATTGCATTTAGTTCTGAAATCTGAGGAGAAAGGAAAAATGGAGGCTCCAGACGGTCGGAGTGGAGAACACGTGTGAGAGACTAGGGGTGATGGGGAGTCTCGCCTGAGAGGAGATCACATGGTAATACCTGACTAATAGCTGGTTGCTTGTGCGTGGGTCAGAGACTCCAGTAACTATTTGTTGTGTTCAGTTTGATTCAGTTACACATACCAAATAGGCAGCACTATTAATAAAATTGCTCCATAATGATTGAAGTATCACTGAAATGCAGGGGAATGATGAACAGCGGTGCTGAGTGGAAAAGGCATTTCCAAAGCATGAGCAACACTCCTGAGTCAGGACAGGTACCAGAGAAGCATGGGCCTCCAAGTCAAGGCTTCGGAGAACTTGGAGCCATGCTGGGGTGGGGAAAGCAGCAAGGACTGAGTGAGAATGAGAGAGAAAGGAGTGAATGAGAAAGGCAGCCACCCAAACAGACAGAAGATCCCAGGGCTCTTGGTCAAGGTGGCCTTAGGCAGCGGATGGAGAAGCTAAATGCAAAGCTTCAGTTAAGATGCATTGGGTGAGCTGATGAAAAGGTGGGAAAGATGCCAGTGTCTTCCCAGAGGAGAATAGTTGTGCAACTTGGGGCAATGAGCAAGCTGTCAGTCTTCACCATCAGTGATCCCTTCTACGGCTCCTCTAAGAGCACAGGCTGCTGGTGACAGGGACACCAACCCTGGCCACATGTCAGTGTGCAACAAGGATCCCCCACAAGCTCGTGATCCCTTCAGACAGAACACGTGCCACCCGACCCACAGCAGATGCAAGGAACTGCCACGGTGGCTCCAGTTCTTGGCTTCTCGGGCAAGGCACATCAGCCTCAGCCTTCACTCTTGAGTTGTGAGTCCCCAGAAATTCTGGACTGGGGCCTTAAAACTAAAAGTTGATCTCAAAAGTTGTCAGTTTAGGGAACATCTATAGCCTCTGTGGCCCGTTCCTGATTATGTGTTTCTTTCTCCCTCCTCATTTAGACTTCGGTGTGTGTGGGCATCTCCTCGGCCAAGAGCCCCACTGTGCCCCATGTGGGATGTCCAAGGTTTTGACTGTGTGGGTTTGTGTCTTTCTGGCAGGTGTCTCCTCTGTGACTTCCCTGATGTCCCTGGCTTGGGTGCTAGCCTCCTATCACAAGCTGCTGCGGGACTCCAGGGACGACAAGAAGAGTATGAGCTACAGAGGGGCCCTCATCCACCTCTTCTGGCGCCTCTTCACCATCTCATCCAGAGTTATCTCTTTTGCCCTCTTTGCTTCCATATTCCAGCTCTACTTCGGGATCTTCGTGGTGGTTCACTGGTGCGCCATGGCCTTCTGGATCATCCATGGCGGAACAGACTTCTGTATGTCCAAGTGGGAGGAGATCCTCTTCAACATGGTGGTAGGGATCGTGTACATTTTCTGCTGGTTTAACGTCAAGGAAGGGCGGACTCGATATCGAATGTTTGCATATTATACGATAGTCTTGACTGAGAATGCTGCCTTGACGTTCCTTTGGTATTTTTACAGAAACCCGGAGACCACTGACTCCTATGCGGTGCCAGCACTGTGTTGTGTCTTTATTAGCTTTGTGGCTGGGATCGCATTGATGCTCTTATATTATGGTGTGCTGCATCCCATGGGGCCGCGAGCTAAGATTTTTGCCAGCTCCTGTTGTGCCGAGCTGCTCTGGGGCATCCCTCTGCCCCCCGATGTTGAGCCCATGGCGCCTCAGACCCCTGGGTACCGGGGGACCCAGGTCACGCCTACCAGAGCCGTAACGGAACAACAGGAGGATCTCACGGCTGACACTTGCTTGCCCGTTTTCCAAGTGAGACCCATGGGGCCCTTGACCCCGTCGGGGCGTCCTTACCACCCAGAAGGGCCCCTCATTAAGATTGACATGCCAAGAAAGAGATACCCAGCTTGGGATGCTCATTTTGTAGACAGGAGGTTGAGAAGGACTATTAACATTCTGCAGTATGTCACCCCCACCGCAGTAGGCATTCGGTATCGAGACGGACCGCTCCTTTATGAGTTGCTACAGTATGAGTCTTCACTCTAAGAGCATCTTGACCCAAGTTGAGAAGGGAACTTAAGTTTGGGTTGTGGTAAACACCGCTTACAAGAAATATAACCCTCCCTTTCCCCAACACACAGAACCACCACCACCACCACCACCACCACCACCACCACCACCACCATCACCACCACCACCAATGCTACAAAAAACAAAAAAGAAAATAAGTCACAACCCCTTCAGATAAGCTTTCTTTCCAGTCGCTGTATGTATACAAAGATATTCTCTATGTTTTGTAAGTAAAAACAAAAAGAAAACTTTTCTTTTGTTTTTTACACATAAGAAACAGTATTGAAAAATCCCACACTATGGTTCATAGGGTGGAGAAGGAGGAGTTGTCTCCACTCCAAAAGAAAAACAAAGTTTTATACCTTACACCAAGTGTAGATCATTTACGGGATTGGTGCTGATTGAAAGAACAAAACAAAACAAAACAAAACAAACAAACACAAACAAACAAACAAAAAAACCTTCAACTGCCTTATGCCCTTAGGTGCTGAGTTTCATTAAGTACTGTCACGTTTTCTCATGCAAAACTCTCTGGTGATTTTTGCACCAGGAGAGGGAAAATTAAACAATCAAATGAAACAAATCTAGAAACAAAACAAAAACCAACCAACAAAAAAACCACAAAGCAATCATTCTTCCTATCTGATTATTTGTATTGAACAAAACAAATTTACCAAAAGCAAAGGCATAAAAACCCCTCCTTCTTTTTGGTTTCTCTCCCAGTCTCCTGTCCTTGCCCCTAATTAATCAGCGCCTTCTAGGAGCCAAAGTCTGGCTGTTTGAAACTCAAATGGCTGGAGAAGCTACTTGAAGGTTGACTATGTGCCATTTTAGCATTCACCCACTGAGAATCACATTTGTTTCCTGGTGTAAAGCAACACAGAACAAAACAAAAAGCCACCCCAATAATTCTGTAAGAACAGGAAATTCTAAAGCAAATTAAAGGAGATTTCCATTTCTGTAATCAAAGAACATCAGTAATAATAAAACTCAGCATAGTAGCAAAAAGAATGACATCAATTTAAAGGCACAATACTTAATCAGTGACCGGCAAAAAATGATTTGTTCTGTCATTTTAAGGCCGTGAAAGGTATACATTTATCACATGTGATATTGTGTAAGGCCTCTTCTGTTTCCATTTGGTGGGAAGCCTTAAATTGATCTGGAAAGAATTCTTCATTTTTCATTTGTGCTTTTTAAAAATATTAACAAAAGAGGAAAATTAGAATATAAAAAAAAAAGTCAAATTGTAATAACTGACCCATTTCAAAGACTGTTTGGTGCTTCTGTCTTTCACCATTGTGGTTGGCTGAAAGTCATTCAGCTCACTTGGTGCATCTGGGTTGAGTGGGAAATTTTGTGTGTGTAGTGAGTGTGTGTGTGTGTGTGTGTGTGTGCGCATGTGTGTGTGTGTGCCCATAGCACACGTCTATGTGTGTGTATGTGTCTGCTGCAAAGTCTTGCCACAAATGTAGAAAACTGATACAAGACAGACTCTGGGTATGGCTGAGGTGGAGTATAAGGGTGCTGGGGAGTGGGAGCAGGGACAAGGGAATGGTGCTTGAATATCAGCCCCTGTCTGGATGGCGAGACTCATACCAGCAGCAATACTCTGGGTCTTAGAGGCACGTCATTTGGGTGAAGATGTGATTCAATTATTTATTTTCACGTTGTACCAAGTTGAATTTCTGGAGGTGTTGCAAGTATGTTCAACCATTTTTAAATGTTATTTTTCGAAAAGTATTGCTCCTGTAAGGAATATTCTGTTCTAGGGCATCTTTTCAATCCCATTGTATCTCTACTTGGGCACAAAAAAAAAAAAAAAAAAAAAAA